>NW_015505822.1:388254-390754 GCF_001515645.1 Sinocyclocheilus grahami
ATTAAAAAATTATTTAAAAATTAAAATATATATATATATATTATATATTATACAAAGTACACATTTACAGTTAATGCCCTTGAATTATAATTTAAAATATTAAATATAAATAAATATATATTGGTATGTAAAATGTATTTTTATCTAAACAGTAATTAAAAGATATTAACTGCATAGACACCAAAAAAAATTGTTTTTAATTAATTATTAAATTTCGCACAATCACGTATACAGTACACATTTACAATTAATGTCCTAAATATACATTAAATATAAGCTGATATATTAATATATAAAATTCACCACATTATCAGAGTGTTCGGCTCTCTACAACAAAAATAATAATAAAAAAAGAATACTTTACATTTAAATACAATTAAAATATATATGCTATATGCACATTTATGCCATTTAATTGTAATTTAAATATTATTCAATATATAGTTATATATAATGTTTATTTAATTTAAATAATAATTAATAGAGATACATTTTTTTTTTATTAAACATAATATATATAAAGTACACATTACAGTTAATGCCCTTGAATTATAATTTAAATATAAATAAATGTATATAGGTATGTAAAATGTATTTTTATCTAAACAGTAATTAAAAGATATTAACTGCATTGACACCAAAAAAAAAAAACAGGGTTTTAAATTTCGCACAATCATGTATACAGTACACATTTACAGTTAATGTCCTAAATATAAATTAAATATAAATGTATATATTAATATATAAAATTCACCACATTATCAGAGTGTTCGGCTCTCTACAACAACAACAAAAATAATAATAATAATACTTAAAATTTAAATAAAATTAAATATATATACTACATGCACATTTATGTCCTTTAATTGTAATTTAAATATTAATAAATATATAGCTATATATAATGTTTACTTAATTTAAATAATATTTAATAGAGATTCATTTAAAACAAATTAAATAATATATATATATAAACTACACATTACAGTTAATGTCCTTAATATAAATTAAATATAAATGTATATATTAATATGTAAAATTCACCACATTATCAGAGTGTTCGGCTCTCTACAACAACAAAAAATTATATTAAAAAAAATAATACTTTACATTTAAATGAAATTAAATATATATACTACATGCACATTTATGCCCTTTAATTGTAATTTAAATATTATTAAATATATAGTTATATATAATGTTTATTTAATTTAAATAATAATTAATAGACTAACTGCACAGACACCAAACCCCACCCTCAAAAAACATAATCTTAAATTTCTTCATCAGTATTTACTCTGTAAACATGTAAGTGTTGGTTGTGTTACCCAGAGAGGCGTAGGACCCGGGTGGCAGCGCCGCGGCTGAGCTGAAGGGGACGGCCGGCATTCGTGATTTAACACTGGCCGCGGCGTTAACATCCACATCGCTGCGCGAGCGCTGGAGAGAGCCGGACGACGAGGACACGCGAGAACTCACCACTTTAGCTGAGAGAAGACCAGAGACAAATACTGTGGTACAAACAAAAATACCCCAAAGAGACATCCAAGACCATGTGTGACCCTGGAGCACAAACCAGTCATAAGGGTCAATTATTTTAAACTGAGATTAATACATCATCTGGAAGCTGATTACATAAGCTTTCCATTGATGTATGGTTTGTTAGGATCGGACTATATTTGGCTGAGATACAACTATTTGAAAATCTGGAATCTGAGGGTGCAAAAAAATCTAAATATTGAGAAAATCATCTTTAAAGTTGTCCAAATGAAGTTCTTAGCAATGCATATTACTAATCAAACATTAAGTTTTGATATATTTACGGTAGGAAATTTACTAAATATCTTCATGGAACATGATCTTAATATCCTAATGATTTTTGGCATAAAAGAGAAATGTATAATTGTGACCCATACAATGTATTGTTGGCTATTGCTACAAATATCCCCCAGCGACTCAACACTGCTTCTGTGCTGCAGGGTCACATTTATCTTCTTAATTTTGAAGTCCACTATTAGACTACATCTATACTGATATTTGACTACATTTTTTTATAAAACAAAAAAAAGCATGTATATTCTCACTTTTGCTCAAGTTGCTCCCGGCAGGTGTTTTAGCAGACAGCGGCCGACTACGAGAGAAATGAAGAGTGAGATTCGAGTGTGAAAGAAGAGCTTCTTAATGAGGAGCGGTTCTCACGTGAGGCTCTCCTGCGAGCTGGAGGACGAGCGGTCGGACTGCGGCAGAGACGTGATGCTGTCGGAGCTCTTCAGGTGAGACTGCAGCGCCTTCTGATTGGTCAGTTCCAGCGCCTGAAACAGATGCTCCGCCTCCTTACGGAAGTGGGCGTGGAAACCCCAGTAACATCTACAAAACATTCGTTCAGATCACAGCTGTCACCTCGCTGTAATATACAAGTTATCAAAATGATGCACAACATAATCAATGACCATATTGATATCAACCAATACTTGTTTATTTTATTAGCGTCAGACCAATT
>NW_015505822.1:392697-398519 GCF_001515645.1 Sinocyclocheilus grahami
TGTGTGTGTGAGAGTGTGTGTGTGTGTGTGTGTGAGAGTGAGTGTATGCGTATGTGCGCGCGTGTGTGTGCGCGTACATGTGTGTGCGTGTATGCGTGTGTGTGTGTGCGTGTGTGAGAGTGCGTGTGTCTGTGTGTGTGTGTGTGTGTGTGAGAGTGAGTGCATGCGTGTGTGTGCGTACGTGTGTGTGCGTGTGTGTGCGTGCGTGCACGCGTGAGAGTGTGTGTGTGTGTGAGAGTGTGTGTGTGTGTGTGAGAGAGTGTGTGTGTGTGTGTGTGAGAGTGAGTGTATGCGTGTGCGCGCGTGTGTGTGCGTGCGTACGTGTGCGTGCGTGTGTGTGCGTGTGTGTGTCTGTGTGTGTGTGTGTGTGTGTGTGTGTGAGAGAGTGTGTGTGTGTGTGAGAGAGTGTGTGTGTGTGTGCGTATAACAAAATTACACAAAAGTAATAATACAATTATTTAAAATATTTATAATACAAATGACAAAAACACAAAAAAATAGCTAAAACTTTAGCTAAAATTAAAACTGAAAACATTCGAAATATGTGTGTGTGAGAGTGTGTGTGTGTGTGTGCGTGTGTGTGAGAGAGTGTGTGTGTGTGTGTATATAACAAAATTACACAAAAGTAATAATACAATTATTTAAAATATTTATAATACAAATGACAAAAACACAAAAAAATAGCTAAAACTTTAGCTAAAATTAAAACTGAAAACATTCGAAATATTAACAAAAACTACTGTAGTAAATATAATACAACATTACAAACTAAAACATAGAATCTAGTCATATTTAAAAAAACGAATAATAAAAATGACAAAACACACTGCAAATTTACTAAAACTTTAACTCAAATTTAAATGAAAACAGAAAACAAAAATAAAAACATTCATAATATATATTTTAAAAATTATAGTATATAAATGATTCTAAAATAACACTGACTGTAATCTTTTGATGCCTGATTTTTTTTTCCCCAAATCAGCTCATTTAGGTCTGCATTTCAGTTTTTGGCATTGAGTAAAATGTCTATATCAGTGCAGAGATTATTTGGACATCAACAATCATGTTATAATTATTAAACAAACACATAATGACTCACTTTCTAGCGACTGATTTGGCCTCAGAGTCAGCATCGTGAACTCCTTTCTTAATGGTTTCCATCAGGACGGTGACGTGCCTGAGGAGATGAGAGGATAAAAACTGTGAGTCCATTCAGCGGCTCTGCCAAACTCCACCACAGCAGAACACGAGCTGGAATCAATCTATCGGCTGAAACCCGATTAACCGGGAAAGTGCTGGCGAAGGCCAGGTGACACTGCCATGGCCAACATGTGCGGGTTCATTAAGGACGTCAGCCTGACTCTGAGTGTGTTTGCGCTGATCTCATCTGTGAGACCCTTTATGAGACGGACATAGACACTAGATCCTCTCCTGAGCATCCCGAGTGTCATTGTAGGTTGTCATCAGGTTTCATAAATGGGTCTGGACAAGAGCTTTCCATCTGCTCAAAGTCAAGAGTAAAGCTACAAGCCATTTAAAGAAACAGTTCACTCAAAAATCACTCTCAGAGCATCCGAGATTAGGATGAGTTTGTTTCTTCATCAGATTTGGAGAAATGTAGCATTGCATCAGTGTCTCAGCAATGGATGCTCTGCAGTGAATGGGTGCCGTCAGAATGAGAGTCCAAACAGCTGATAAAAACATCACAATAATCCACAGAACTCCAGTCCATTTTTGATAATAAAATAAACCAGAACTAGACCTGATAGTAACTCACTAAAATATGTTTTCAGTAGGCTATTCAGTTTCGTGAACAGGGTCAAATGATTCATTTAACAAAAATTGACTCAAAAGAACCAGTTCATCTTCAGTTCAACCAAATGATTCAGAATCAGTGATAATATTTAAAAAGCTGTAGCTCAGTTTAATCAAATTTTAGAAAAAGACATGCAGTTCTTCTAAATACAAGGAATAAAATAAACAACTTTATTTTTAAAAATTTGGAACGACATGCGGGTGAGTAAATGGTGAATTCTCACCTCTCTAGAGAATTCGTCTGCCACTCCTGAAGCAGAAGATCTAAAAACTCATAACAGCGTCTGTAAGTCAAAGAAAACATTTCCTGTTAAGATCCGAGCGATTCAGATCAGAGAGGACGTGTTATTTCACGTGTGTGTGTGTGTGTGTGTGTGTGTGTGTGTGCAGTTTTGTGACAAATGAGGACATAAATGTGTATAATGACAAAGGTATAACAGGTATTACAAGGAGAAGGTGACTTTTCAGGACATTACCCCATGTCCCCTCTTTTCAAAACACTTATAAATCACACAGAATGGAGTGTATTGAAAATCTGAAATAGCAGAAAGTCTCCTGTGAGGGGTAGGTTTAGGGGTAGGGTTGGTGTAGGGCAATAGAATATACGGTCTGTACAGTATAACAACCATTACGCCTATGGAGAGTCCCCACTTTTCACAAATGTAAACCTGTGTGTGTGTGTGCATGCGTGCGTGCGTGCGTGTGTGTGTCCTCACCGTCTGACGGCCACTGATTTAGACGCGCAGTTGGTGGTCATGATGGGAATCAGCCGTGGATAGTGAGTGTGCTGAAGAAGAAACAAACACATCACAGAGTGTTACTACAACAACACACACACACACACACACACACACACACACACACACACACACACACACACACACATACAGATATGATTGAATGAATGTATATATATATACAGTGGTGTGAATAGGTTTTTGCCCCTTGCTGTTTTTTTTATTTTTTGCATATTTGTTATCATCAAACAAATTTAAATATTACACAAAGATAATGCATGCAAAAAACAAAAAAAACAGGAAGGGGGCAAAAACCTTTTCACACCACTGTATATATATATATATATATATACATATATATGCATATATATTATAATATTAATTATATAATCAATAAATATATACACACACACTTGAAATTCATGCAATATAATTATAATTTCATATATTTATACTTATATATAATATTTACAATACTTTAATATATTTAATCAACACTTAAATTCATTCAATACTGAAATGCGCCAATAATCAATATTGAATTATATTTCCATACAATATTTGTATATTTATATTTACAAATATATTTAATTAGACTTAAATTCATGCAATACTGAGAAGGATCAATAAAAAAGTACTGAATTACATTTATATATAATATTCATATAATATATATTAATATAAAATATTTAAAATGTATTTAAATGTAAGTGTATTTAATTAACACTTACAATTCATTAATTGTATATATATATATATATATATATATATACATTGAAATAATATTATAAATAATAAAAATACATGTATAAGTACTATAATTAATAGTATATTTTATAAAAAAACATAATATTAATTACTTCACACACATATACACAGTATACAAATGCTATAATTAATATTATGTTATATATGCATTTTTATTATTTATAATATTAACAACTTAATACAAATATTCCATGTATAAATGCTGTTTAATCTCGGTTGAGTTGCTCCCGTAGCAGACAAACACACAGACCAAAGCTGCGCTGCACAGCATCATTTATTTTGATGTAAAATGATTTCGACTGCATCAGGAATGGAGAATAATTCAAGTGGAAGCACTCTGGGATGTTTCTAACTGCTGTGATGTTCATCAGACCCACAAAACCTGCACTAAACACGTGCAGGACACCGGAAGAGACACAACTAACATGCAGATCAATCTTATTGATCATGTCTGCCGCTCTGAATCCAACATCACGGCTGACTGTGTGTCACACAGAACATCAGCTGCCCATATGTGTGTGTGTGTGTGTGTGTGTGAGAGAGAGAGAGAGAGTGTGTGTGTGCGAGTGAGTGTGTGGCGTGCATGAGAGAGAGTGTGTGTGTGCGTGAGTGTGTGTGTGTGTGTGTGTGTGTAAACACACCCGTATAATGAGACGGATCGCCGCCATTCCGGATGTGGCCATAACTTTAGCACTGTTGGGGACGAGGTTCAGCAACGTTGGCATGATGTTCTCGGCTCCATGATCAAATTTATTGCCCAACACAGACGACAGGTGCCTAGAAGAGACACATCAGAGATCAGACTAACACAGAATACTTAAATTCGGTTTCAAAACATTTTGAGGCTGTCATAACCATGATGCCTTCAAGGATACCTAATTTTATTCTAAGCATTGCATCTATCCTTTGCAGAGAATAATGCATGAAACGTGAAGCAATGTGATACATTGTGAAGTAGATTATAAATACACTTCATGCAATATATATCTATGTGTGTGTGTGTGTGTGTGTGTGCGTGTATCTATAAACACAAACTTCATGAAAATATTAATGCAATATAAAGTTTTGAAATATTTATTTATATATATTATATATATTTTAATATATTTAATCAACACTTACACTACAATTAAATTTATTTAATATTGACTAATGTACAAAATATATATATATAATTATATGTGTATATGTATATGTGTGTGTATATATATATATATAACCTATTTATATAAAACATTTTTAAATATATTTAATTAACACATAAAATCCATATAATACTGAAAAGCATCAAAAATATTTAATACAAATTCTATCATATTTATATTTATATAGAATATACTGTATAAAACATTCAATTAACACTTAAAAACTCATGCAAAGTATCAATAAAATCAACAAAATATATAGAATTGTATTTATATATTATATTTATATAATATTTAAATATATATATAATTAACACAAAATTCACGCAATACTGAGAAGAATCAATAAAAATATGTTTTTATATCATATTTAAAAATATTTAAAATACAAATTAAAACACACTATTTTCCCCAATATTTATGCTTATTAGAGCATCATGTCATTAATATGCTAAACTGAAATCAATTGTGTGTTTTACATGAGGAGCTACATTTGTGTTCCAAATAAGTCGTTTTTGTGGTTCCATTTCAGCTGTGATGTTGCCTATGAAGGCGGTTGCCTATGGTTTGGAACGGAGCCCATCTGTCTAATGAGAGTGTGTTTTCATGCACGCTAAGAGCCTTCACACTCTCTGCTTCATCATGAAGGGCAGCTGATCTTACAATGCTGGAATCTGTCCAAAGTTTGAAACCAGACCACTTAAACTAATTGATTCTTTTCATTAAACTAAGTCTGTCAGCACCACTCAGCAGTCACTCCATCTTCAACTACGGCTGAACGGGATGATGGTTTATACCAGCAACTGCGTCAACCCGGAGAGATCTGAATGGCTATCAGTCGATATGACTGCTTTATATTACAGAACATAATCAAAGGAGATGAAGCAGCTTTTATTTAGTATCTTTTAGTCTAAAAACAAACATTTTACTCACCCGAGTGTGATACAGGCCTCACGCACCACCTGTGAGCGCAAATCTTTGGCCGACAGTTTGAGCGGCCCCTCCAGCTGCCGTAACTGCTGCGAAAAACCATCGTAGTCGCTCGCGCCGACCAACAACAGAGAACGAACCTTCTTTAGCTGTAAACGAACCAATCAATGGGTCAAAGGTCACAACTAAATGACATGACCCTGAAATACTTGATCTATGTGCTAATGACCAGTCTTATTGTACTTTACAAAATAAGCATGATCAAATGGGCTTGTATCACTCTGAAATGGTCTATTTTTTATGAAAGTTTGTTTCTGCGATGGGATAAAAAAAAATAAAAATTATGAGATAGAAACCCAGAATTGAGATATAAACTCAGAAATGCGAGATATAAACTCAGAATTGAGATATAAACTCAGAATTG
>NW_015505822.1:399613-412113 GCF_001515645.1 Sinocyclocheilus grahami
AAAATTCACGCAATACTGAGAAGAATCAATAAAAATATGTTTTTATATCATATTTAAAAATATTTAAAATACAAATTAAAACACACTATTTTCCCCAATATTTATGCTTATTAGAGCATCATGTCATTAATATGCTAAACTGAAATCAATTGTGTGTTTTACATGAGGAGCTACATTTGTGTTCCAAATAAGTCGTTTTTGTGGTTCCATTTCAGCTGTGATGTTGCCTATGAAGGCGGTTGCCTATGGTTTGGAACGGAGCCCATCTGTCTAATGAGAGTGTGTTTTCATGCACGCTAAGAGCCTTCACACTCTCTGCTTCATCATGAAGGGCAGCTGATCTTACAATGCTGGAATCTGTCCAAAGTTTGAAACCAGACCACTTAAACTAATTGATTCTTTTCATTAAACTAAGTCTGTCAGCACCACTCAGCAGTCACTCCATCTTCAACTACGGCTGAACGGGATGATGGTTTATACCAGCAACTGCGTCAACCCGGAGAGATCTGAATGGCTATCAGTCGATATGACTGCTTTATATTACAGAACATAATCAAAGGAGATGAAGCAGCTTTTATTTAGTATCTTTTAGTCTAAAAACAAACATTTTACTCACCCGAGTGTGATACAGGCCTCACGCACCACCTGTGAGCGCAGATCTTTGGCCGACAGTTTGAGCGGCCCCTCCAGCTGCCGTAACTGCTGCGAAAAACCATCGTAGTCGCTCGCGCCGACCAACAACAGAGAACGAACCTTCTTTAGCTGTAAACGAACCAATCAATGGGTCAAAGGTCACAACTAAATGACATGACCCTGAAATACTTGATCTATGTGCTAATGACCAGTCTTATTGTACTTTACAAAATAAGCATGATCAAATGGACTTGTATCACTCTGAAAGGGTAACTCAGAATTGAGATAAACTCAGAATTGAGATATAAACTCAGAATTGAGATAAACTCAGAATTGAGATATAAACTCAGAATTGAGATAAACTCAGAATTGAGATATAAACTCAGAATTGAGATAAACTCAGAATTGAGATATAAACTCAGAATTGTGAAATATACACCCAGAATTATGAGATAAAAACTCAGCATTATGAGATATAAACTCAGAATTGCGAGATATAAACTCAGAATTGCGAGATATAAACTCAGAATTGCGAGATATAAACTCAGACTTCCAGAGAGGAAACCGAGCTGCTCGTGCGCGAGCAAATAGGTGGCCTAATTCTGATACATGCAATGACTATCCATTATGACATGTAGGCATTTTTATATTTATGTAGCCTACACAATAATAATCTTTTACATTGCAATCCTTTAATTTTTAATATTTGGCATGTTTGTGTGCTGCTGTGCATCCCTGTGTGTGTAATAAGCAGAGTGTACACGCGCTGTGGCCCCGCCTATACTAACGCGCTCTTTAAATAACAAAAAAACTACTGCGGCATTGACTTTAGACCAGGTTTTTGTTGGTCAAAGGTGCAGTCTATTTCAGTTGCCTCAAAATAGCAACGCGCCAGCAATGCGCCTGAACACACCTCGTTTTCAAACCAGCATGCCCATGGACGCACAAATGCATTTGCTATTTAAACAATGTGGTGCAGGACATGAAAATGACAACTGCGTCGGGCTGAAACTAGCAAAAAACACTTGCGTCACACCTGGCGCCGCATTGTGCCGGATGTATGATAGGACACATAAACTCAGAATTGAGATATAAACTCAGAATTGAGATATAAACTCAAAATTATGAGACAAACTCAGAATTGAGATATAAACTCAGAATTATGAGACAAACTCAGAATTAATATATAAACTCAGAATTGTGAGATATAAATTCAGAATTGTGAGATATAAACTCAGAATTGTGAGATATAAACTCAGAATTGTGAGATATAAACTAACAATTGTGAGATATAAACTCAGAATTTAAAGAAACAAAAAAGTCAGAATTGTGAGATAAAAAGTCGCAATTACCACATTTATTTTGTTACAGTTTATACACCAACATAAGGATGATCGACCATCAACTAATCACAATTAAGTATTCCAGAGAGAGCGGTAACAAGCAGCCATTCTATTCTTTTATAAATGTGAAATCCCTCACTGCAGCCACTCGCTGTTCCCAATCGTGTTTGTCATCAGAGAGAATTTCTCGGATCTTGTTCATGGAGTCCTCAAGCTCTCGAGCCGAGTAAATCTGTGAGAATCAACAGCGTCATCAAACTCACTGAAAACTGGCATCTGTCCAGAGATTTCTAATGGAAAACCACTGAATGCAGAGTCCAGGCTGACACTCCACATTACAGACAGTCATGTCATTATTGGTGCGGTGTTGATGATTCCTTGAGTTACTGACACACAGATATATTTAGATGCAGTTTGGGGTCAGTAAGATGTTTTTGAATGAAGTCTCTTCTGCTCACCAAGGATGCATTTATTTGATCAGAAATACAGTAAAAATTGTGAAATATAATTACAATTTAAAATAGCTGTTTTCTATGTGAATATCTGTTAAAATATAATTTATTTCTGTGATGCGCAGCTGTATTTTCAGCATCATTACTCCAGTCTTCAGTGTCACATGATCTTCAGAAATCACCTGATTTGGATTTTTCAAGATTCACTCAATGTTGTGGAAAGTAGCATACATTTTGTTACATTGTGATCTATTTTTTTTGATTCCTTGATGAATAGAAGGTTCTAAAGAACAGCATTTATTTGAAACAAAAATATTTTGTAACATTATAAATGTTACAAAGTGCTTCGCTGTTGTTCATGCTACAAATGCTCACCTGTACAGCGGGCACATCTTTAAAGGCACGGATGAAGTCTTCTTCATCGACAGCACCGGCACCAGAGCTCTCCTTACCTGATGAGATGACAATCAACAAGTCCAACGGGTTTTAATATTTTTAAAATATTTGTATATATTTTATATTCAATATATTTTATTATATACAAATAAACCATATAAAAAATATATAATTTGATTTATACAGTATCTCACAGAAGTGAGTACACCCCTCACATTTTTGTAAATATTTTATTATATCTTTTCATGTGACAACACTGAAAAAAATGACACTTTGCTACAATGTAAAGTAGTGAGTGTACAGCTTGTATAACAGTGTAAATTTGCTGTCCGGTGACGACCACACAGAAACTCAGAATTATGAGACAAACTCAGAATTATGAGACAAACTCAGAATTGAGATATAAACTCAGAATTGAGATATAAACTCAGAATT
Source organism: Sinocyclocheilus grahami (assembly GCF_001515645.1). NCBI lineage: Eukaryota > Metazoa > Chordata > Actinopteri > Cypriniformes > Cyprinidae > Sinocyclocheilus > Sinocyclocheilus grahami. Next base: position 402,873 of record NW_015505822.1, read on the forward strand.
ATGAGACAAACTCAGAATTAATATATAAACTCAGAATTGTGAGATATAAATTCAGAATTGTGAGATATAAACTCAGAATTGTGAGATATAAACTCAGAATTGTGAGATATAAACTAACAATTGTGAGATATAAACTCAGAATTTAAAGAAACAAAAAAGTCAGAATTGTGAGATAAAAAGTCGCAATTACCACATTTATTTTGTTACAGTTTATACACCAACATAAGGATGATCGACCATCAACTAATCACAATTAAGTATTCCAGAGAGAGCGGTAACAAGCAGCCATTCTATTCTTTTATAAATGTGAAATCACTCACTGCAGCCACTCGCTGTTCCCAATCGTGTTTGTCATCAGAGAGAATTTCTCGGATCTTGTTCATGGAGTCCTCAAGCTCTCGAGCCGAGTAAATCTGTGAGAATCAACAGCGTCATCAAACTCACTGAAAACTGGCATCTGTCCAGAGATTTCTAATGGAAAACCACTGAATGCAGAGTCCAGGCTGACACTCCACATTACAGACAGTCATGTCATTATTGGTGCGGTGTTGATGATTCCTTGAGTTACTGACACACAGATATATTTAGATGCAGTTTGGGGTCAGTAAGATGTTTTTGAATGAAGTCTCTTCTGCTCACCAAGGATGCATTTATTTGATCAGAAATACAGTAAAAATTGTGAAATATAATTACAATTTAAAATAGCTGTTTTCTATGTGAATATCTGTTAAAATATAATTTATTTCTGTGATGCGCAGCTGTATTTTCAGCATCATTACTCCAGTCTTCAGTGTCACATGATCTTCAGAAATCACCTGATTTGGATTTTTCAAGATTCACTCAATGTTGTGGAAAGTAGCATACATTTTGTTACATTGTGATCTATTTTTTTTGATTCCTTGATGAATAGAAGGTTCTAAAGAACAGCATTTATTTGAAACAAAAATATTTTGTAACATTATAAATGTTACAAAGTGCTTCGCTGTTGTTCATGCTACAAATGCTCACCTGTACAGCGGGCACATCTTTAAAGGCACGGATGAAGTCTTCTTCATCGACAGCACCGGCACCAGAGCTCTCCTTACCTGATGAGATGACAATCAACAAGTCCAACGGGTTTTAATATTTTTAAAATATTTGTATATATTTTATATTTAATATATTTTATTATATACAAATAAACCATATAAAAAATATATAATTTGATTTATACAGTATCTCACAGAAGTGAGTACACCCCTCACATTTTTGTAAATATTTTATTATATCTTTTCATGTGACAACACTGAAAAAAATGACACTTTGCTACAATGTAAAGTAGTGAGTGTACAGCTTGTATAACAGTGTAAATTTGCTGTCCGGTGACGACCACACAGAGTAGCATTATAACAGAACTAAACGTATCTAGTATGATAAAACAGCGCTGCAGAAAATGACATTTTCTGTCCTCTAAGCCACAATTTGCATATTTTAATTAGTACATTATTTTACAGGTTTATAAAGCATTTTCCATTGAAAGTTTCCATAATCCAGTTTGTGAGGACATTTGGTGCCCATAAATGAATTAAAAATAATTTAATAATATAAATAAAATAATTTAGAAAATATACTAATTATTCAAATTTTCATATAAAATTTTTTAATTTAAATATATAAATAAAATTGTAAATAATGTATTGGTCCAATTTTGTGAAAAATGGAAAATAAGAAAAAAAAAGACAAAGTTAAAATATCTTATTTAAAAATTTTAAAAAGCATTAAAAAAAATTTAAATAGAGAAGGCAAGTTACGAGAACATTTGGTGCCCATAAATGAATTCAGTCAATTTATAAAATGAAATAATTTAAAAATATTATTACTTTTTAATATAAAATAAATATAAAAAATATAATTTAATATAAAAATTTAAATATATCATTAATACAAAAAAAAAATATTTTTTGGTCTTGCGATTTGCTGCGAAATGAAAAAAAACAGAATTAAAACATCTTATTTAAAAATAAAAATAGAGAAGGCAAGTCAAAAGGATGGAGACAGTCTAATTATAATAATGCAATTTTTGTCTACAAGCACACTTCTGTTCTTGTTTTACACTGAGAAAACTACATTTTCTGTCCTCTAACCTTCACAAAGCATTATTTGTTATTACATTATTTAAAAGTCTATTAAGCATTTTCAATTGAAAGGTTCCATAAAGCAGGTTGAGGACATAAATGAAGGCAAAACACACTCACACACACATGCGGCCTGCATGCAGCATTTAATCAGATTTCAGAAAGACAGAGGCAGAGAGACAGACAGATGTGAGCCGCTATCATTCGTGAAACACAGAGACTGCACGCCCGTCCCCTCCTGACCTACTGTCTGTCTGTCTCGTCCCTCCACTCATGCAGTGCTCAGACAGTGAGATGCTTACAGGCGCAGATCCTCCGGCACACCAGCTTCCTCAACATATCGTCAGGCTTTCCCACACTGCCTCATCCTGACACAGCCTCCAGTGGCAGCTCGACCCCTCCCTGCCTCCGTGTGTGTGTGTGTGTGTGTGTGTGTGTGTGTGTGTGGAAACTGGAGCATGCTGGGATGAGCTATTACTGATGAAGCCCCGCCCACATCACTGGGTGGAGGAGGGCAGAGGGAGGAGCCTCGCACACTGGGCTGTGTTCAGAATGGAATGCTAGCATACTGCTCACTACATGCATACTGCATACTGTAGATTTAGATTATGTGTGAAACAGTATGCAGTATGTCACATGACTTCACTTAATTGGATATTTAATTCAGTGAGTGGCAGTCAGTTATCTCAAAAATAATTTAATAAAATATATATTTTTTAATATTTGTAAAATTTTAATATTAAATTTTTTTTTAATGTAATTTAATATAAAAATATATATATATACCGGTATATAAATAATACTAATAAATATTTTCCTAAATAACAATTTTTGCTCCAATTTTGTGTAAAATGAAAAACTAAAAAATAAGACAGAATTAAAATATCTTATTTAAAAAATTAAAAAGCATAAAAACAAAATAAGAAGGTGAGTCAAAAGGATGGAGGCGGTCTAATTATATTCTAATTATATATTATATATGATCATTTTTGTGTAAAATGTCTTAAAACAATATTATTATTAATAATAATAATGCATATTAATGATAGATATATATATATAAATACATATTTTAATAAAAAATATAACATAAATAACAATAAAATTATTTTTAAAAATGTTAATTAAAAAGTTAATTAAAAAAGAACCAATTTTGTGTAAAATGTCTTAAAACAAAAAAGAAAAATAAACGATTAAAATATATTTTTAAAAACAAACTATATAAAAATTAAATATGAGAGAAGGCAGGTGGTCGACTTATAATAATAATTAATAAGAATAAATAATTACAATAATAATAATAATTATTATTTTTATTATTATTATTAATAATGCATATTAATGATAGAATATATATATAAATACATATTTTAATACAAAATATAACATATAAATAACAATAAAAACGAATAAAATAAAAAAGTAAATTTTGTGTAAAATGTCTTAAAATACAAAACGAAAATAATAAGATAATATTTAATTATAATAAAAAATTTATTTTAAAAATAAAATATGATAATCACTGAAACCTACACGTTCGGATTGGCTGACATGTCTCTAGAGGGCGGGGTTTGAGAGAGAATACCGGTCAAAAGGAAGGAGGCGGTCTAATTATACTAATAATTAATTAGTATAATTAAAAAAAAATGATAATTATTATTATTAGCAGTAATAGTCTATACATCTAAATATCTAAAATCATTTACACTCTGATTAAATAATGAGCAAAAGAGAGACATTAAATATTACTGGTGACATCAGTCCTGGATTATTCATCAGATCAATGCTCGTCCAAACACACACACACACACACACACACTCTCTCTCACACACACACACACACACACTCTCTCTCTCTCTCACACACACACACACACACACTCTCTCTCTCTCTCACACACACACACACACACACTCTCTCTCTCTCTCACACACACACACACACACACTCTCTCTCTCTCTCACACACACACACACACACACTCTCTCTCTCTCTCACACACACACACACACACACTCTCTCTCTCTCTCACACACACACACACACACACTCTCTCTCTCTCTCACACACACACACACACACACTCTCTCTCTCTCTCACACACACACACACACACACTCTCTCTCTCTCTCACACACACACACACACACACTCTCTCTCTCTCTCACACACACACACACACACACTCTCTCTCTCTCTCACACACACACACACACACACTCTCTCTCTCTCTCACACACACACACACACACACTCTCTCTCTCTCTCACACACACACACACACACACTCTCTCTCTCTCTCACACACACACACACACACACTCTCTCTCTCTCTCACACACACACACACACACACTCTCTCTCTCTCTCACACACACACACACACACACTCTCTCTCTCTCTCACACACACACACACACACACTCTCTCTCTCTCTCACACACACACACACACACACTCTCTCTCTCTCTCACACACACACACACACACACTCTCTCTCTCTCTCACACACACACACACACACACTCTCTCTCTCTCTCACACACACACACACACACACTCTCTCTCTCTCTCACACACACACACACACACACTCTCTCTCTCTCTCACACACACACACACACACACTCTCTCTCTCTCTCACACACACACACACACACACTCTCTCTCTCTCTCACACACACACACACACACACTCTCTCTCTCTCTCACACACACACACACACACACTCTCTCTCTCTCTCACACACACACACACACACACTCTCTCTCTCTCTCACACACACACACACACACACTCTCTCTCTCTCTCACACACACACACACACACACTCTCTCTCTCTCTCACACACACACACACACACACTCTCTCTCTCTCTCACACACACACACACACACACTCTCTCTCTCTCTCACACACACACACACACACACTCTCTCTCTCTCTCACACACACACACACACACACTCTCTCTCTCTCTCACACACACACACACACACACTCTCTCTCTCTCTCACACACACACACACACACACTCTCTCTCTCTCTCACACACACACACACACACACTCTCTCTCTCTCTCACACACACACACACACACACTCTCTCTCTCTCTCACACACACACACACACACACTCTCTCTCTCTCTCACACACACACACACACACACTCTCTCTCTCTCTCACACACACACACACACACACTCTCTCTCTCTCTCACACACACACACACACACACTCTCTCTCTCTCTCACACACACACACACACACACTCTCTCTCTCTCTCACACACACACACACACACACTCTCTCTCTCTCTCACACACACACACACACACACACACACACACACAGAGTCATCTAAACAGCTGACTGCATCCGCTCGTGACTCTGACTGAAATCACACACTCATCATCGCTGACAAACACACCGTCACACACCGACACAACTAAACGGTTAACTAGCAGTTAATACAGCTTAAAAAACACAATGACACGCTGAACACTTTGAAGGAGTCAGAACAGTCCTGAATTATACTGGCAGCCGTTTACAACTAAATCTACATATCAATCATATTTAAGGTTTTTGTTTTTTGGGGGGGGTTCAAAATCTATAACACATATGAACCACTTTGTCTGAGATGAAACTATTTATAATCCTTACTGGTCAAAAACACATTAAAATAGTGTATAACAAATCATCAGAGCTCAAGTCAAAAGCCAAAAAATATTATTTTAGAATATTTAATTATTTCATATTTCAATCGTTTAAGAATATTGTGATAAATACCAGATAATTGAAGAACATCGTCACATTTCACCAGCAGGTGGCAGAACACTAAAACTAATGAGCTGCTAGTTTGTGTTACAGAACATCTTTTGTGCTCATTTTATTAAATAGACAATTCTAAAATTCAGATTTTTTTTTTTTATCTAGGCATGCAGTAGGTTGTAATATTTGTATGGATTGTTGCACTATTTTTATTTTCACTTTAAGTTGATGTGTGTTATGTGAGTCTTTAAGCTTTCATAACAAACATTATATAACAAATGCACAAATATGATCTGGTAAAAAAAATCTAAATGACAAATTAGCAACACAAGAAGAGCAATAATATGAGTAATCGATCTCTGCATGCAATACACAGGCTGATCAGAAAGATTTAGTCCTGATGCAGTGATTTAGGACCAAATAACCCTTAAAAACTGATCAAATCTACTCTTTCAGTGTTTAACGCCACATGCTGACAACGATTTCTGAGCTCGTGATTCAGAAAATTGTCTGAAACCAAAGGGCTTTAATTTTGCTGTAATGATTTCATCTGCTCTGAGTGAATCTAATAATCCTCGTTAAGACCGAATGAGAGCAATGTGAGAAACACAACGTTACGCAACCAAACACAAGCCCAGCTTTAATACATGTGGTGTAGCTCAAACATGTCGAATAATATCAGAAGAAATCCATTATATAGACTCCTAAATACGTTTGTGTGTGAATGCAGTGGCACGTTTCATACGACACTTTACACTCTTAAAAATAAAGGTGCTTCACGATGCCATAGAAGAACCTTTTTGTCTAAATGGTTCCATAAAGAACCTTTAACATCTGAAGAACCTTTCTGTTTCACAAAAGCTTCTTTGTGCCAAAAGAAGGTTCTTCAGATCATAAAAAGGTAAGAAAGAGATGGTTCTTTAAAGAACCTTTGACTGAATGCTTCTTCGTGGAACCAAAAATGGTTCTTCTATGGCATCGCTTGAAGAACCTTTTGAAGAACCTTTATTTTTAAGAGTGTAGTTGAAAAGAAAACTCAATAAAACAGTTGTTTAAAAGTTCATACGGCAAAGGAATATTTTTAAGAGGTAAATATAATGTTGCTATAATAATTACTGGGTTTTACTGAACTGAATATTGAATATTGAATATAATAACGCTTAAAAACTGAATTTGATTCATTTTACATCATTAACACTGTTCATGCTCCTGTATTTTATCTGTATTGTACAAAACGGCATAATAAATAATTGTGACTTATTAGGCAGTTATTAAGAGGAAAGGAAATAAATCACTATAATAATTACATTTTTGAATCTCTGACTAGTTTCTAAAATCACTATTACACCAGAACGGACGACATTGTGCCAAAATACACATATTACGCATTGTTATGCAAGATAATGAGATGCACACGAAATATCAAAAACCAACATGTCATTTTTACACAAAATTAAATCAGAACTCACCCTAAAAACATTAAAAAAATAACTATCCATAAGACTGCCTGTAGATTTCTGGAAGAAAGAGTGAACACTTGTTAATCTAAAATGATTAATCAGTTTGATGGATATATTAAACATAATCTGACCCAGTGTTATTTTAGTATTACTTATTTATTATTATAGTTTTGTTAACATTTTCAATAGGTTTATATATATATATATTCCATTTTAATTTTAGTTAAAGTTTAATCATTTTATTGTGAGTTTTTACATTTTTATTTATTTATATTTTAATATGTCTATATAATTTTTTGTTACTTTTTTTAGTACTTAAACTAAACTAAACCAAAATGCGAAATATTGCCTTGGAAACTAGCTGAAATAAAATAAGTTTACTTTTTTAGATATTTTATTTTATTTCACTTTATTTCAAAATGGTGGGGGGAAAATCTAACAAACACTGCATAATGTATAAATTTAAAAAAGCATGTTTTTCTCTTTACTTTAAAAAACATTTGAAGGCTAAATCTGCTTAATTATCCTAAAAATAAAGTCATAATGGGAAAAACTGAATGGTCCTAAATACATGCATTATCTTGTTCATGCAAAATATAATTTCTCATCTCTTTCATTTGATTTTAGAGTGAATAATGACATGATTTGGCTCTGTATCTGCGTGTGTGCAGATGTTACGGTGCATTCATGCATCAAACAACATCTGCTCATTTTTCCTCCAAATTGCTCTCTAACCTACTTCAAAAAATAACTATCCATAAGACTGCCTGTAGATTTCTGGAAGAAAGAGTGAACACTTGTTAATCTAAAATGATTAATCAGTTTGATGGATATATTAAACATAATCTGACCCAGTGTTATTTTAGTATTACTTATTTATTATTATAGTTTTGTTAACATTTTCAATAGGTTTATATATATATATATATTTTTTTTCCATTTTAATTTTAGTTAAAGTTTAATCATTTTATTGTGAGTTTTTACATTTTTATTTATTTATATTTTAATATGTCTATATAATTTTTAGTTAATTTTTTTTAGTACTTAAACTAAACTAAACCAAAATGCGAAATATTGCCTTGGAAACTAGCTGAAATAAAATAAGTTTACTTTTTTAGATATTTTATTTTATTTCACTTTATTTCAAAATGGTGGGGGGAAAATCTAACAAACACTGCATAATGTATAAATTTAAAAACGCATTTTTTTCTCTTTACTTTAAAAAACATTTGAAGGCTAAATCTGCTTAATTATCCTAAAAATAAAGTCATAATGGGAAAAACTGAATGGTCCTAAATACATGCATTATCTTATTCATGCTAAATATAATTTCTCATCTCTTTCATTTGATTTTAGAGTGAATAATGACATGATTTGGCTCTGTATCTGCGTGTGTGCAGATGTTACGGTGCATTCATGCATCAAACAACATCTGCTCATTTTTCCTCCAAATTGCTCTCTAACCTACTTCAAGCGTATGAGGTGACGAGTAGCTGGACCGACCGAAGGTGAAATAATGTCCTATTTGAGCCGTGCATCCAATCCAAAGCTGCTTATTTTTGCTGCGGCGTGCTTGTGTGTGTGTCTGTGTGTGTGTGTGTGTGTGTGTGAGTGTGTGTGTGTGAGTGTGTGTGTGTGAGTGTGTGTGTGTGAGTGTGTGTGTGTGAGTGTGTGTGTGTGAGTGTGTGTGTGTGAGTGTGTGTGTGTGAGTGTGTGTGTGTGAGTGTGTGTGTGTGAGTGTGTGTGTGTGAGTGTGTGTGTGTGAGTGTGTGTGTGTGAGTGTGTGTGTGTGAGTGTGTGTGTGTGAGTGTGTGTGTGTGAGTGTGTGTGTGTGAGTGTGTGTGTGTGAGTGTGTGTGTGTGAGTGTGTGTGTGTGAGTGTGTGTGTGTGAGT
>NW_015505822.1:414613-415909 GCF_001515645.1 Sinocyclocheilus grahami
TAATAAATCTGATCAAAGTTTCTCTGTGGTTCATCAGCAAACAAGTGAATGGATCTTCCTCAGAAGAGACAAAAACAGCAACTCACTTCAGTTTCTGACTTCTATTATAATTCATCACGTCCAGAAGCTTTTGGTGAAACTTGGATGAACTCATGAATCTGTAGTTTGCTCTCTTCATATTTAAGGAGAGAACTGTAGTTTCCAAAGTCAGACATCGCTTCTTATGATTTTCAGCTTTAGTTTTAGAATTTTCAGAAAAATGGGTCTTTAATATCTTATTTCGTTTCTATTTGAAATTTAAACATCTCGAGTGGAATGTAAACTTGCATTAATTTGATTAAAACATGTTTTGTAATCTAGTGTGATCATGCACATAAACACAGCATAATGTTAAGAATATATCTTAAGAACTGCTCAGAGCAAGTCGCATTTAGTCAAGGGTTTATCAGTTTAACTTTTCTCTCACATTAGATCAATCTACGCTTTTATGCAACTTGTGTACAATTTGTGCAAACCTTTTCCTGTGCATTTTATTTTGCACTTTATATAAATGTTAGTCACAAAAGCAAAAAGACAGACATCCGATCACTAGTGAACGAGGCGAAAACAGGAATATTTTGCTCTTGAGGAGCCTCAGATGAATGCGAGAGCAGCTAAAGCCGTCAGAAAATCCTGAAAAAGAGGCTCAACTGAGTCACCATCATGAATACATCAGAGCACTTCAGATACCTGAGACGAGGCTCACAAGCGCCACATAACGAGCTGTTAAAACAGCATTAATATGCTACTGATGCAGATTTCAAGCCATCAGGCCATTCGCAGCAACCTACAAACTGAAGAAAGAAGAGATAGGAGATGAGCTCGAGACATTCAGAAGATGCAGAAGACGAACCCCTGAAACACTTGATCCTCATGCATTACATGCAGCACATCAGTGACGCTCACATGATCTTACCGTCCCCTGCTGTCATGGCGAGGCTTGGTTCGCAGTAATGAAGCTCTGCTGTGTGTGTTTCTCTAGTCTTGTGACTGAACACACACACACACACACACACACACACCGCAGAGACTCCCTCTCTTCTGACCTCACTCGCATTTAAAGGAACAGCTCACACAAAAATGAAAGTCTGATGATATTTTTGAATCTGAGCATTAATGTCAATTACATTTCAGAGTCTGTTCTTCACATTAAATTATTTCAGAAGACTTGGAGTTTATGCAGTATCATACAAACACACACACACACACAATCACTCTCTCTCTCTCTCTCACACACACACACAATCACTCTCTCAC
>NW_015505822.1:416685-418124 GCF_001515645.1 Sinocyclocheilus grahami
GGACTCTCCATAGGCGTAATGGTTTTTATACTGTACAGACCGTATATTCTATTGCCCTACACCAACCCTACCCCTAAACCTACCCCTCACAGGAAACTTTCTGCATTTTTAGATTTTCAAAAAACCTCATTCTGAATTATTTATAAGCCTTCTGAATTACGGGGACACTGAAAATGTCCTCATAAATCACCTTCTCGTTGTAATACCTGTCATACCCATGTTATTATACAAATTTGTGTCCTCATAAACCACATAAACATGCACACACTCACACACAAACACACACAGACACACTCTCTCTCTCACACACACACACACACACACACACACACACTCTCTCACACACACAATGAAACTGGGGCAGCGAGGAAACAATGGCTTAACAATGGGAACAATCTCACCGGCGAGCATTTCACACACACAGAAGAAACCACAGTTTATGCCCCGGTAACTTCATACAGCACCTGAAAGTGCTTTCATACGTTTTCACGGTGATAGAAAGTGATTTACAGCCGACAGCATCTTATTACAGATCACAGATCATCATGTGTGACAGCAAATATAACAGGACTGACTCACCTGAGGACAGGATCATGTTCCCAGACCTCTGAACTTCATCAAACCTGCTGAAAATCACATTCAACCTGAACAAAACACAGCAGAATCTGCATTAGAGCTCTTAGCATCAGTCACAGCATAAAAGAGCAGATTTACAACACAAACACACACTAAAGCTGTCAGTATTTTATCTGTCAAATGTGCAACATTGATACACAATATTAAAACGATTAAATGTTTTGTGCACTGTAAATAAGTCAAACCAAAACAATTGAGAAAATGTTAATTAAATAATGATTTGATTTTTATATCTAACTACTAAAATAATCACAAAAATTGACATGATATCTGAATTTAAAAAGTTAAAATTAAATTATAATTAACATCAAAATAATTGAAGAAAAAATACATTTTAATAAATTACATTAAAATGTTTTGTAAAATGTGGATGCACTGTAGCAAAAAAATTATAAAGTATAAAAAATATACAATATTAAACTGTGAAGTGGTTTGTGCACAGTAAACGATAAGTATAAAGAAAATATTTTAAAAATATAAATATAAAGAAAATATAGTTATAATCATGCATTTAAAATTACATTACATTTTAAAAGTTAAAATTAAAACCCTCGAAAAAATATTCCTCAATTTTTAATAAATGACATTTTGCAAAATGTAGGTGGCACTGTAGCAAAAAAAAAGTACAAAAGAAATGATAAAGCATAAAAAGTATATAATGTTAAAACTGTGAAGTGGTTTGTGCACTATAAATAATTAAAACCAAAATTATTTTTATAATAACTCATTAATTAATTAACTAAAAATGACAAAAGCACATAACAAAATTACTAAAACAACTAAATTATAATTGTTTTAGTAAT
>NW_015505822.1:419110-419421 GCF_001515645.1 Sinocyclocheilus grahami
TTTTTGTTGATTTCAACTAATTGCCAATGCAACGTTTCTTATTTTAATTTAATTTAACTTAATGTACTAAAATAATTCAAAATAAAAATGAATTTTTTTTTAAAAACTACTAAAAATGACAAAAGCACATAACAAAATTACTAAAAGAACTAATTTGGTTATGTGCTTTTGTCATTTTTGTATTTTTATTTTGTATTTTTATTTTTTTAATATATATATTTACACATATATATTTTCATATATATATATATTTATATATAATTCTTTTTCATATCTTCTTTAAAAAACAAAACAAAACATATATATATATA
>NW_015505822.1:419821-420951 GCF_001515645.1 Sinocyclocheilus grahami
TTTTTTATTTTTAAGGAGACATGAAAAATAATTATATATATATATGAAAATATACAAATGAAAACCAATTCAAAATATTAATAAAAAAAATTTATATGGTAAAATATTGGTTCATACACATTAAGAGTGGAAATAAGGCAAAAGCAAACAGCTTCTCTGGTCCGGCTGTTTTTATGTCTGAATCCGGCCAACATTCGGTCCCAAACATACTGCAAATAAAAATACTTTTATTAGTTTTAAGCACAACTGATGTAATATGTCTCTGGAGCCGGAGGCTGTGAGGGCCTCACCTGTGGACTGGCCGCTTGCTCCATGGTTTTTAACAGAAGAGACTGCGCTTGATCTCGAACCTGGTCCTTAGAGTCCCCTAAACGATCGATTAAACTGGGCAGAACTGAGAGAGAACAATCTAAATCAGTGCATAAAACTTTATAATATTTACTCAAAACGTGTGCATTTGCTCTTAATAAAATAAAATATTATTTAAAAGATAATGCAATAAATATTCAATATTATTAAAGAAAAAGTGTCACCTGTTCCTATCTGTGTTCTGAAGCGCTCCTGTAATCTGGTCACTAAAGCAGACACTATGTCCATTCCCAGCAGAGCCACCTTAAAAAGACCAAAATTATTCATCAGAGTAAGATTAAAGTAGGATGTTTCAATAATAACATCACATCACAAATGACATTCAGTAACATTCACAAGTCGAAACGGCACTGAAAGCATTTTTTCTCCGAGTCCGACTGTGTATGCAAATCTACGCTGCAAAGGATTGTGGGTAATGTCCGCTAAACTGCGTTTCATCGTCAAATATTCACAAAAACAGGGTCGGTTTGTAGTAAATGGTCACAGATTCTGTGACAGCGAGAGGTGTTGAATCAGACAAGCACACTATTTGCGCTGAACAGCAGAGTTTGTGTTTCTTCACAGTCACCGTCGTCGTGAAGAGCAGCCGCGCTGTAGGAAAGCATTGAGACGAGCGCTCGCGGTTATCCTTCCTTGTCTGGGGGTGGACTGGGCGGCTCAATGAGCGTGTAGCGAGAGCAGCCCTGCTGACACCTAACCAACACAATCCGCATCACCTGGACTGCAGTGTTCGGGCTATGGTGCAATTTTTGGAACCTACA
>NW_015505822.1:421268-423107 GCF_001515645.1 Sinocyclocheilus grahami
CTGGACTGCAGTGTTCGGGCTATGGTGCAATTTTTGGAACCTACAAAGGAATTTCTGTAAAGTCAGAAAGAATTAAAAAAAATAAAACAAAACAATGATCGGGAGTGAGTGTATTTGTAGTACTTTCAGACATATGTATGATGAATGATAAAATTAAAAAGTTACAATTATTTAAAATTAAAGATGTAAATAGGTTGCTTCTATTTGCCTTATTTAATACACTTTAAATTCAATCAATCAATCAATACGTTGATTACAATTTTTTTTTAAACAAATCAATGTAATAAAAATAGAATAAGTTATGATTGCGCACTTTATAATTAGTGCCAATTAGCATTAAATTAAAGTGGTACAATTTTTTTAAAAGTTCATATTAATTAATCATTTTTCACTATTACCAAGATGCAGAGACTTTAAGAATAAGCGTGGTTGGAGCAGTGTCCTCAATTATATATATATATATGTGTGTGTGTGTGTGTGTGTGTGTGTGTGTGTGTGTGTGTGTGTGTCTGTCTGTCTGTCTGTGTGTGTCTGTCTGTGTGTGTGTCTGCCTGTCTGTATGATGATTTTTAAAAACACACACACACACCATATGAACACCCTGTCTATATGGATGCATCTTTTCTGATTTTAATGTCAAAATGAAAAAAAAAATGAAAGACACAAATTTAATAACAAAACTAGAATAAGTTATGACTGCACACTTCATAATGAGTGCAAATTAGCATTAAATTAAAATGTTGAGATAAATAATTACAATTAAAGCAATAAAAAGGTTGATTCTATTTCTTCTTTTTAAAAATACATTTTTAATTAATTAAATAAATCAACTAAAGAAAAGTGGATGGCTCTTCAGCCGTGACAGTGATTTTAAGAATAATCTATATTAATGTGATTTTAGTACCATGATTGTGACAGTACCCTCAATTATACAATCAACAAAATAATACAATATTTAAAAAAAATAATAATAAAATGAATGAATTGATTTAAAAGCAACACATGGACACCCTGTATATATGGGTGCATATTTTCTGACTTTGGTGTCAAAATTAAGAACAAACAAAAAGTGAGAACATAATTAATAAAAAAATAGTTATGACTGCACACTTTGTAATGTGTGAAATGTGCACTGGTGCTGATTTGCATTAAATTTTGTTTGGCTGCGATGAAAAGCCACTGTGCTATCTGTGCATGATTTATGAAACCTTATGCATCTCTGTGCGCATAACATATGTCACATTTCAATAACCACACGGTTTTATTACAACATTTGCATGTTTATTCCGTCTCATGCATCGCTGTGACCGCCTGACTGTGACTCTGAGCGTGTGTGAGGTAAAATAAGAGCTCTGGGTTGCAGTGGGACCCCGGCTGTCCTCGTTACGGAGAGTGGGGTGATTACTCTCGCTGGAGACGCTGGGTTTCCAGGCCAGCGGTGGCACGAGCGCTCTGATAGGTTGATGCGGCTCAGGCGTTTGTGAGCCGTTAAATGTTCGTTAAAAGGAGTCCAGAGGTGTGAAGAACCCATGCATGCTCATACTGCATCATCTGATCTATCAAACTGAGCTTTAGTCCATTATAAGATTAGGCTGAACAAATTAACACACACTCACACACTCTCTCTCACACACACTCTCTCTCTCTCACACACACACACACACACACACACACACACATTCTCTCACTCACACACACACGCGCACACAGAGACACACTCACACACACACAGACACACACACACTCATTCACTCACACTCATACACACACTCACACGCACGCAGATACAGACACACGCACACAGAGAGACACACACACACACACACAGAGAGAGAGAGA
>NW_015505822.1:424775-427359 GCF_001515645.1 Sinocyclocheilus grahami
ACACACACACAGACAGAGAGAGAGACACACACTCTCACACTCACACACACTCGCTCTCTCACACACTCACACACTACACTCCGTCTGTACAGTCAAACCGCTTTCTGTACCATCAGAATAAACTCAACGGACCAGAATCATCAGATTCTTCTCATAACTTCTGATGACTACGAGTGAAATCTAGATGGCTTTATAAATACGTACATTAAAAATGAACTTGTTCCAAAACTCTATGCATTTCTTTCTTATGCAGAACACTAATATACTGTATATTGGTCTCGTACTGTATCGCGTACCTTGTCAGTGTAGTGCGCTTTGCTTGGCCATTTGTTGTGATAAACAGGAAAGTGTGTCCAGCTGAATTCAATTTGAGTTTTGTTAAACAAATTTTAAAAAAAGAAGCTTACTTTACCACGGAAGCGGTCGCGGCTACGGTCGTGGTAAGACCAAAGAGTGTAAAGACCATCTACTCTACCGTGCGAAGGACATCAGTATCGCTTTTTATCTCTCCTCTTTCCTCCTACTTGTTTCACTTCTGTTTCAGTTTTTATAACCATTTCTTACTACGTGTCAGTGAGCCAAACACACATGCTAAAATAACAACTTACTGTTATTGTTTTTTTAGGATTACTGATAAACTAATGTAGATTGATTTGTATTAGTTACAGCTGTAGTAATGTTGTCATTTTATTAGTTTTTTATTATGTCTATATAGGCTTTTTATTAAGTTTTAGTTTTATTTAATTTTAGTTATTTCAGTACTTCAACATACAAAATGGAAATGAAATAATAATGTATTTATATATATGTACATGTGTGTGTGTGTGTGTGTGGCTGTACAAACACATGTATGTTAGTTGTTTTTTGGTGTTCAGCTTAGTGTTATGTTAGAATCATTATTATATTCATACCATTTGTTCTTTTAATATTTTGAATTGTTTTTAGCTTTAATTACTTTTTCTTATTTGTAAGTCGCTTTGGATAAAAGCGTCTGCTAAATGACTAAAAGTAAAAGTAAGTAAAGTATATTGTGTATGTAGAAGAATTACAAAGTTGAGTTGAGTTAAAGAAATTTAACTCAAAACCGTTGTTGTTGTTGTTATTGTTATTAACTATATAAAAATCATAAAATATAATTTTTTTAATAATATTTATATAGGAATATATGAATATTATAAAATATAAAAAATACTAAAAACTAAATAAGGAATATTGCTAATATAATATATCACAGTAAAATAAACAAAAAACAAGCATTTAAAAATATTATAAAAATAACAGTTATAATAATAATATTAAAGTAATAATAATAATAATAACTATTATTATTATAAAAAAATAAAAGCATACTAAAAACAAAATAAGGAATATTACTATTATATGATTTCACCGTACAATCAAAAAAAATCAAGCATTTAAAAATATAATTATAACAATAATAATAATTATTAAAACAATAATTTAATAATAATAATTATTATTATTACTACTACAACTAAAAATGTAAAAAGATACTTAAAACAAAATAAAGAATATTACTATTGTAATATTTCACTGTAAAAAAAAATTTAATTAAAATATTTTTGTTGATGTTGTTGTTATTATAAAAAAAATACTAAATAAAGAATTATTACTATTGAAATATTTCAGTGTAAAATAAAAATAAAAATAGAAGTATGTAAGAACAATATAATATACACACAGGTGCATCGCAATAAATTAGAATGTCGTGGAAAAGTTCATTTATTTCAGTAATTCAACTCAAATTGTGAAACTCGTGTATTAAATAAATTCAGTGCACACAGACTGAAGTAGTTTAAGTCTTTGGTTCTTTTAATTGTGATGATTTTGGCTCACATTTAACAAAAACCCACCAATTCACTATCTCAACAAATTTGAATATTTCATAAGACCAATAAAAAACATTTTTAGTGAATTGTTGGCCTTCTGGAAAGTATGTTCATGTACTGTACATGTTCTCAGTACTTGGTAGGGGCTTCTTTTGCTTTAATTACTGCCTCAATTCGGCGTGGCATGGAGGTGATCAGTTTGTGGCACTGCTGAGGTGGTGTGGAAGCCCAGGTTTCTTTGACAGTGGCCTTCAGCTCATCTGCATTTTTTGGTCTCTTGTTTCTCATTTTCCTCTTGACATTACCGCATAGATTCTCGATGGGGTTCAGGTCTGGTGAGTTTGCTGACTAGTCAAGCACACCAACCAAAGACAAACTACTTCAGTCTGTGTGCATTGAGTTTATTTAATACACGAGTTTCACAATTTGAATTGAATTACTGAAATAAATGAACTTTTCCACGACATTCTAATTTATTGAGATGCACCTGTAGATACATATATATATGACTCCCACTGACTTCCACCGCATGAACAAAAGACACACACACAGAATAAAAATAAGTCGTTCAGGTTTGGAACGACATGTGGGTGAGTAAATGATGCCAAAAACGTAAATTTTTGGGTGAACTACACCTTTAAAGGGGTCATATGATGCGATTTCAATTTTTCCTTTCTCTTTGGAGTGTTACAAGCTCTTGGTGCATAAAGAAGATCTGTAAAGTTACAAAGACT
>NW_015505822.1:427405-445812 GCF_001515645.1 Sinocyclocheilus grahami
GGCTGTTCTGACTCACAGACTGTAAGTACTTTTTTTATATTTAAAAGTTTTTATATTTTATATATTTAAAGCGAGTTTTTTTGATAGCGTAACATTTCAGTCACACGCTTAAGGTATTCGGCCAATCACAACGCACTGGATAGCTGGCCAATCACAGCACACCTCGCTTTTCAGATCGATGAGCTTTGTAAAAATCGACACGTTTCAGAAAGGCGGGGCATAGAGGAGAAACAATAATGTACAGTATGTGGAAAATAATGTGTTTTTTTAACCTTAAACCGCATAAACACATTTCATTACACCAAATACACAACATAATGTTCTTTTTAGCAGCATCATATGACCCCTTTAAAATTGTTGAGATGTACAAGTTGATTCAAAACGTGTCACTAAAATGTATGATGGCTTAGTTTCCAAACACTGTCACTGTCATTGGTCAAACTGAAAATCAAAGAGATACAAAGAAACAGAGGCACACCGATAGCCCCGCCCCCAAACTCACGCCATTGGCTGGCTCCTCAAATGAACTAATGAAACCCCTCCTTCTACTGCATGCTTCTCTACAGCTCCTACAGTTAGTCAACTGACGAAACCATTAGATAACCATCCGGTTACATACACCCTGCTCTACACACAGACAGTGAGCTATTTCAACACTGTAAGGCTGAATCATTCAGCCCACACACTCACAGGAGCTCTGACTCTGAGTGGAGAGAAGAAGCTTACAGCCTAACGCAGAAGCACTGACCAACACAAGAGCTGTTACCTTCATAATAAGAATTCTATGGACAAGTAACCATAAATATTAGTAATGTAATTGTATAGTTGCAATGATCAGTGTTGCCAAACCCCTCCCTCAGAAAATCTCTAGAACCACCCTCAAAAGTCTCAATTTTTCACAAAAAGTCGCCAAATATGAAAACAAAGTAAATACAGGTAAACTTGGTAAAGGTAAAGGAAAGTAAATATATATATATACTTTACAAACGATAACAGTATAAAAATGATAACAAAAGATTAAATATAACAAATTCTGAAGTGAAATTAGGAAATGCTTGTGATCTGCAAGCACGTCAAACATGATGGAAATGATGGAAAGACACATAATGTTGGGAATTAGTTTTATGTGTCACCAAAGTGCATCCCTGTCCTGCTCAAATACAACAGATAAGAGATATTATGATTCTCCAAAAACAAAAACTGATTTCAGTCAACACACTCTATTACTACAAAGTAAGTGCAAAATACTGCATCCCAGCACACATGACACGATGATGCACTCACGAAGTCTCTCTCTCAGTATCTGGTTCACATGACTGTGCATGAATTGTGGTATAACTTTTGTGTCCGTGGTTAAAACAAGATGTTCATTCTTGATTGATGCTTATAATGAAATTGTGGTGTGCGTCACGGCAGGCGTGGCGTACTGGTGTGTTCTGCGCAGACTCATTGGCATGATTGAGAGCAAACGTGAGAGGTCAATAGTTTTATTTAAATATAGCAAAAAAATTTTACATTTAAAAAAGTCGCAGCTACAATGAGAAAGTAGCTAAATTTGGCGACAAAATCCCCAAATTGGCAATACTGCAGTGCTCAGATACACGCTGCTCTCGCCCGGAGAGAGTGCGTGCACTTAAAACGTGTCTCTCCTCTCACTCAAACTGTGTCCTGTGCACTCACAAATCTCTCTGTGTAAAAATTTAAAAATTTAAAAAAGTCGCAGCTACAATGAGAAAGTAGCTAAATTTGGCGACAAAATCCCCAAATTGGCAACACTGGCAATGATATAGCCATATGTTTATTTTTATTACTTTAAAATGAAAACTGAAAATATAAAACTTACTCAAAATAGTAATAAATATTTTGGTTAAGTTATTATTAATAATACGTTTAGCTAGTATTATTTTATACACTACTATAGAATCGCATTTAAATAATTCTAAATTAAAACTGCAGAAAATTTTATTTGACAGAACGATGAAACAGTGTAGTCAAACTGATCCGAGAACTGAAATAAAGCCCTAAAGGTAAATCACAGTAAAAATTATGAGAGGAAAATTAGATTGATATTGAGCGACTTCTCATACCAAACACGGTTTTCTGGCTAAATCGCCAAGAATGATTGAACATTAGAAGCGACAAGAGATCAACGGCAATTCAAAAAGCTCCTAATGCATATCATGTACCCTTAAATGCTTTCTGTAAAAATCTAGAAAGCAGCTTTAGTCCATCAGGTCAATGTCTGTAGTTTACAACTAGCATAACCTAAATTTTTCATTGAATACAAAATGCCTGTCATCCAAAAATGCAGTTCTGTGAAATTATAAATCCGTTTCCAATTAAAACTCGAGCACTCACTGAAACAAGAGTCTCACTGAATCCGTGAGAACAGGAGTCTTCCTGAAATGATAACAAATGCTTGAATCATCTTCTAAATCAGCAATCATTTACATTAAGCATTTCAAAGTGTGATATCTAAAAGATCTGTGCTGATGATGATATGCAACTCCAATGCAACAAACCTGGAACTACTTGCACGCTTATGGAAAAGGCCTAAAAATCTTTAGAACGTGCATCAAGCGAACTGAATCACGAATGCACAAAATTACTTAAGAAACAGAAAGAATGGCCAGTGATTTACACAATCTCTCCTCAGCTTCTATTTAAAGGAACAGTTCACCCACAAATGAAAATGACTCACCCTCAGATCATCCAAGATTCGTCAGATTTGTAGAAATGTATCATTGCATCAGTGTCTCACTGCAAGTGAATGGGTGCCGTCAGAATGAGAGTCCAAACAGCTGATAAAAACATCACAATAATCCACAGCACTCCAGTCCATCAGTTAACATCTGAAGAAGACAAAAGCTGAAACAAATCCAGCATTAAGACCTTTTTAACTAAAATACCATAGAGTCCATAATCCATAATAAAGCTTCCTCAGTGAAAAAGTGCATCTGCTGTTGTCTCTCACATCAAAATCCAGCCACATATTAGTTTAGAACTGTTTAAGCGGTGCTTGATCTGTGCAGATTTCTCTCCTGATTCACACCAGAACACTTTTTCACTGAGGAAGCTTTATTATGGATTATGGACTCAATGTATTTTAGTTAAAAACGTCTTAATGCTGGATTAGTTTCAGCTTTTGTCTTCTCCAGATGTTAACTGATGGACTGGAGTGCTGTGGATTATTGTGATGTTTTTATCAGCTGTTTGGACTCTCATTCTGACGGCACCCATTCACTGCAGAGCATCCATTGCTGAGACACTGATGCAATGCTACATTTCTCCAAACCTGATGAAGAAACAAACTCTTCCTGATCTCGGATGAACTGAGGGTGAGCACATTTTCATTTGTAGGTGAACTAAAATGATTCATGTTTCTTACAAACTCCCTTACCTTGAAATTGCTCGCGTTGACCCATGTGGTTGCCAGACTGTCCACCATCCTGTCCAGCATGCTCTGATCATGCTCCAGGTCATGTGACTTCTGTCTGTCCAGGATGTAGTCTATGATTTCCGGCCCCACTTGAAACCGACGTCCGACCTCTTTCTGCGTGACCTGCGCCACTATGTACTCCATGTTGGACTCCATGACTTTGCAAAGATGGACCACGGCTCAGGACATAAAGACGCATAAAAACACAAATACTGGCCGGAAAACTGAGTTTTAGATCTTGTTAATTCAAAGACAGAATCCTGAATGGATGTGGGTTGCTCCGGTGCAACATGTGTTAATCGAACGATATTATAATCGACAGATCATCCTTCTGCCAGGAAATCCTGCCAAACAGCCAGTCCATCGCTCTAAGTCCTGCAATGCAAATTAAAGTATTAATATGTGTTGCATTTTTCACAAATCAAGTATTATAAGTCTCTTCCAAAAACTGAATGATCACTTTCACACTATAACATATATATGCAAATTTAAGGCCTCTAAATGATCAAAACTTACTCCACACCTTCTGTCGTCTGATTGGCTCTTTTAGTGTAATTGTACAAATGTCCAGCTTCAGCTCGAGCTTCACGAGTCAAATCTTGACTGATTTTGATCAAGTAAGCGTCAGAATAACTGCAGTAATATCTCCAGATGAACACTCACTGCACTGAAGCAGCTCAGCTTTACTTGATTCTCCATCAATCATGTTTTAGAGTCTCAAATCTGATCCTCAGGATCTTTTGAGGAGCGTTTGTTTCCAGAAGCTTTACTTTCACTGTTCCTCAGCGTTTATTTCTTCAGCTCTCAATCAGCGCTGGATTGCATTGCATTATTTCAATCTCGTTTTACTAAAACAGATTACTGGAGATATAGAGTGATGGCTGATATTTATATTGTTTTTATATAAGTATCTGCTGTTATAAAGATCGCATTGATTTACATTACAAGCATCAGAATTTCATCATATAAGCCTAAATATCAGCATCTGCAGCAAATTGCATAATTTTCCTCAATTGAATCTTTGAATAATTGAGCTGTTTTTCCTCCATATTCTACCTATATCAGACTATAGGAGCCTTAAAAGCCTGAGGGATCAAATATGATATTATTTCATATATCCGGCACACGTACGTCACGGAGACGTCTATTTAATGTCTGCATTACATCTGCTAGACGTATTTTTTAGAGTGTTTGCTCACGTCTATAGGACGTTTCCTATCAGATGTCAAATAGACGTTTAGAAGATGTCTTTAAGATGTTTATGATTTAGAATGAATGTAAAACTGACATCTTAGAGACGTCTGTACACAGCAGATGCTTTCCAGATGAAGAGATCTTCAACAGACCTCTTGCAGACGTGTGCTATCTGGGACAAACATCTGATAGATGTCTTTCAGACATCAGTTTTACATTCATTCTAAATCATAAACATCTTAAAGACATCTTCTAAACGTCTATTTGACATCTGATAGGAAACATCCAATAGACGTATTGCAGATGAGCAAACACTGTAAAAAATAGTCTTGCAGATGTCAAATAGACGTCTCCATGATGTACGTGTGCTACCAGGGTATTTATGACATTTTATGGTACTTCAAAGTATACCATAATAAACCAGGTATTACCATAGCACTTCGTTGTAAATTAAACACATGCAAAAGATGATGTAGCACGCGTGAGAATGTACATGTACCCTATTTTTGAGGACATTAGCAGTTTAAACATTAACGAAGCAGCTGCTGTGATTGCTAATCTAACTTTAGCAGTGTTTAATTCCACCGGCTGTCTGGCTAACAGGTCTCACTATAAACAGGGCGGGCTGCTTGACACTTACACGCTAAACAAACCCAACGAGTATTGCATGCTGTTATTAGCAACAGCGCGCAAACCGCACGAGGCCCGAGGACTGTTTACAAACACTCTCGCGTCCGCATTTCTCAGCTCGCGTGTATTAAAATACAAAAGCATCATATGCATTTATTTACAGCCAAAATAACACCATGCGTACCGATATCTAATCATCGTTAAAGCAATATAAATTTACCTGCATTTGTTTCAGAGAATAAGTACACATTGTATTTTGTCTTACTGATCTTTTTTTACTTGGTTATGATTTTAAAAGTGTGGAAATTTGCCAGTAAAAACGTACACGTTTTGTTTTAATAATGTTGAGCTATTTTTTTACTATTTAAAAATTATGTCTACATCATTAAAAAAAGTACCTTGTTTTTTCCATGCATGCATAGATAGGCTACCATGACATATAATTATAGCAATTCAGTACCATGGTATAGTGATGCATAGTACTTCAATCACTACAGCATTTAACTCTTTTCAAGCATATTTTCTCATCTCTTTCTAGTTGCATGTGCACTGCACACAGTAAACTATAATCTATCATCTCAATCTAGACTGACTATATCTAACTTTCGTTTCACATCGGTTTGCAAAAATGCAAAAATTAAGACATTGTGCAGTCCGTTCGACTGATTATTATCACACGGATGACTCCTGCTCTTTAAGTTTAGCCTATATAAATTGTGAAATACAGCCCAAGTCGATAAAAAAAAAAAAAAAACCTGATAGCACACGTACGTCACGGAGACGTCTATTTGACGTCTGCATTTACATCTGCAAGACATATTTATTTACAGTGTTTTTGCTCATCTGCAATACGTCAGATGTCAAATAGACGTGTATAAGATGTCTATAAGATGTTTATGATTTAGAATGAATGTAAAACTGACATCTTAGAGACATCTGTCAGATGCTTTTACGCAGCAGATGCTTTCCAGATGAAGCGATCTTCAACAGACATCTTGCAGATGTGTGCAATCTGAAACTAAAACGTAAAAATTTATAAAAGTCAATTAAAAAGAATAAAACCGCTTACGTTCTGGCAAGGTTCAAATGAATGAATAAATGTTCTTCCAGTAACATTATAAGAATTCGTCCAAATTTGTCTGGCCTTTACCCAGATAGCATACATCTGCAAGAGGTCTGTTAAAGATCTCTTCATCTGGGAAGCATCTGCTGTGTACAGACGTCTGTAAGATGTCAGTTTTACATTCATTCTAAATCATAAACATCTTAAAGACATCTCATAGACGTCTATTTGACATCTGAACGTCCTATAGACGTATTGCAGATGAGCAAACACTGTAAAATACACAGACTGAAAATACGTCTTGCAGATGTAGCTACATTTAGTTGGACGTTCGTCTAATGTTTTTTAAACGTTACTAGGCTACTTGTTTCAGAAGGTTCAGAGAACATTCAAAGGTAACGTGCCCATAATATTTGCAAAACGATGCAAACGTTCGTATAACCAAAAAAAACTGTTTTAAAATCATTAAAAACTGGACGTTTAATAATATATGCTTGTGTGTGTATATGTACATGTTTGCAAATATGCATGTATTCTGCTTAATATCTATATACATAATGAAGGTCACTTGAGGTCATTATGGATGGAATTTAATTAGGACACATGTTTCTTTCCCTGGATGTATATACTGTATATATATTTTTATTTATTTATTTTTTTTAATGTTACTTTTCTTTGTAAAAAGGAAAACAGGTTATAGTTAATTAATGATATTTTTCTCAGTCAAGTCAATGGCAAAAAGTGTCCCAACTCACCTGAATGTACTCTTTTTTATTTACTTTTAAATATAAAAAATACCAAAATATTTTGTCATTGCAAATATATATTTAATACCTGAATTCACCCCTATATATATGCTTGGTTTCTTTCTCAAGTGTGTCAGGAAATGTTTGAATCAGTGATAAAGCGTATCTTTCGTCTTTATCAAATGCCAAATGTTTAACTGCTTCTTCCTTTTCACTTGACTTATTGGCTTATATTTGCATTGAGTCTCAAATGCTCAAACAGAATATCTGTATCTATATACTGCATAAAGATAAAGTGTTTAATGTATCTGCTTGCATGGCATAATGTCTCAGTTGTGGTCTGCAGGTTTGCACAAGCTGCAGAATTTTGGCACGCTGAGATAAAGAGTCATAATGCAGTGTGTCCTATTTAGGGACGCTGCATTTTAACTGCTTCTTCCTTTTCACTTGACTTATTGGCTTATATTTGCATTGAGTCTCAAATGCTCAAACAGAATATATAAAGTGTTTAATGTATCTGCTTGCATGGCATAATGTCTCAGTTGTGGTCTGCAGGTTTGCACAGGCTGCAGAATTTTGGCACGCTGAGATAAAGAGTCATAATGCAGTGTGTCCTATTTAGGGACGCTGCATGGGTGGATGTTACACTGAGGCCTATTTTTCCCCAGTAGAAAACAGCGCTGACCTCTTTCTTACGCCGTCATCTGGTCACTGTCAGCTTTCAGAAGTCTTCTTGGTTTCTGTCATTCGGTGAAGATGAAAACACAGCATGTGCAAACATGCTCTCAGACTGAACATTAAAATAATCGCGCTGTATGTGCAGCACTATAGGTTACGACAACTGTAGACATGCTCTGTTATAGCCTACAAACATGGCAGATGTAGTCTATTGACTGAAGGAGTTAATAGGAAAGGAAATGTCATTTTCATCACTTTTAGGTTATTTACAACAAAAGCATTGACCGTGAGAGTCATGTTGCAAATATGACAAAACCTTTCAGTCTGTTCTCCACCCAAAACTATCATTTGACTTTAGGGGCCCTAAAAATAGCCACTCTAGTCTTAAAAACTGGTTTGACCAACTAGCAGTTAGCCAAGGTGTAACCAGTCTTACTTTTTCAATTCCAATTAGACCAGTCTACCTTTTTGTAACTGATTTAAAAAAAAGTTATGACCAGTTTTGAAAAAAAAAAAAAAATTACATGGCTAACTTTTTAAGACTAGTCTAAGGAGTTTATGCAGCCGGCCCCACATGTCTTTGAATATAATGCACGAGTTGTGTGAACTGCTGTGATATGGTGTGTTTCTGTGCTCACCGAACTGTTGTTGCGAGTGAAAGTGGAGCATGCTTTGTTGTAATCCACAGAAAAAAGCAACAACGGTTGAATAAATGACATCACGAGAAACACTGAATTCACTCGCAAAACTATCGAGTTACCAAAAAAATCTTTGTGTTCGCTTGTAAAACATTTGCATTCTCTTGCAAAGACCCAAGAAAGTTTGCATTCGCTCACAAAAGCATTATTTTTCCCCTCCCACCTCATTATTTCTATCACAAGTTTTTCAAGCGATTGCTTGAAAAGCGTTTCATGGAAGAGCGTAAAAGTTTTTCTCATAAAAGTATTGCGTGTGTTCTCTTGCGAAACTGTTCCAACGAATAAAGTATGCTGTAAGAACTTCAAAATGATTTTTCTTGGCTACACGAACGTTAGGGGAACATTTCATGCATTCTCTGAATATCCTGAAACAAGTAGCAACATTTAAAAAAACGTCCAACCAAAACGTTTTAGAAAAACGTTCCATTAATGATGGTTGATGAATAATGTTTTTGTGCAAACGTTATTAAAGACCAGATAACTTTGAATGAACATTTTATTAACGATACTGGAAGCACGTTTGTTCATAACTTGTTCAGGACACTCCCCGTTAGCTGGGATTGCGTTCCCCCGTGAAATGTTCAAAATTACTGAAATATAGTTTTGATGATTTCCAGGTGATCCAATTAGACAGAAGATCCAGTATTGACATCATTGTCCCTGTAGGGGCTCTGTACAAATCTGAAGAAATTAATGTGTTGATTTTCTTCTTATGTTCAGATATCCAACCCACATGGCCCACGGCAGCGATCAGTACATGACTCTAAACTGTCCCGAGGAGAATGACGAAACCAGGAGTGAAGAGTTTGAGTCGGACCTTCAGAACTGTTCCACAACCATCCAACAACCTACTCAGATCATTCTCCAGCATAACGCAGTGAGCTACACTCAGCCCCCTCTGTGTGCATTATACGCCCATCAGACACACTTTTCCAGCTGGGACGGTCCCGTCAGGGAAGATTCCCCACACAGCCTGCCCTCCTGCCTTCCGTCTGCCGTCTACCACACGCTTTCAGAAAACGGCTCGTTTTTTCCCAGCAGGCCTCACTCTCTTCCGGGCATCTGTAGTCCGAGTCTGGAGAGTCTGGAGTATCCCAGATCTCTGCGTTCGTTCCCTCCATCAGGGAACATGTACCGCTATCCCTCGACCTCGTACCCCGACACTTACCTGCGGCCGCCGTGCCCCCCGCCGCGTCACATGATTCCCGTCCATCACTGCAGCTCCAGACCGGGACATCAGCCGCCCTACAGACCCTCAGGTGCGTTACGTTCAAGAGTTTAGGATTGGGATGTTTTTTTGTTTTTTTTAAGGAAATTCCCAGCTTACAAAAATATGTTCCAAGAACGTTTTTCTAACATTACCATTACGTTCTGAAAACGTTAATTCTGGATGTTCTCTGAACATTCTAGACGTCCAGTTTTTTGTGTTATATGAGTGTTAAGGGAACATTCCATTCCAAACTTTATGGGAACGTTACTTTTGAATGAAACAAGTAACAACATTTAAAAAAATGTTTCAGAAATAAAATGTTCCATGAACCATGTATAAATAGTGTTTTTGTGCTAACGTTTTGAGAACGTTATTTAAGACCAGATAACTTTGAACAAACTTTTATATTATATTTTATTAAAGTTAATACTTTTATTAGGCAAGGATGCATTAGATTGATCAAAAGTGACAGTAAAGACATTTATAATGTTACAAAAGATTTCAGAAGTCCTTTTGAACTTTCTGTTCATCAAAGACTCCTGAAAAATTAAATGTATCACGGTTTCCACAAACATATTGTGCAGCACGACTGTTTTCGACATTGATAATAATCAGAAATGTTTCTCGAGCAGCAGATCAGCATATTATACTGATTTCTGAAGATCATGTGACACTGAAGACTGGAGTTATGATGCTGAAAATACAGCTGCGCATCACAGAAATAAATTACATTTTAATACATATTCACATAGAAAACAGCTATTTTAAATTGTAATAATATTTCACAATTTTTACTGTATTTTATGATCAAATAAATGCAGCCCTGGTGAGTAGAAGAGACTTCTTTCAAAAACATAAAAAATATTACCGACCCAAACCTTCGAACACTAGTGTACTTCAGGTAGAAGGAAAATTATCATTTAATTATTAAAAATAAAGTTTATAGGTTATTCAGATTAACATTTTGATTTCTGGATGGTTTTCTAAAAAAAAAACTATTGAATAAAAAGACTTAAAAAACATGCTTCAATAACATCAGGCTGTAAAATAGAAATCAATAAATATGTTTCAAAACCATTTCCTTTTAATCCGAAAGTGCAAGCTGTCCAAAGTGCACAAAAAAGGGACAAAAACAGCACAAAATAAATCTAATTTGCATTTGCGCGTGAGAAATCCTCATGTTTCGTTCAGTCACGTGGCACTACCAAATCTGATGCAAGACATCTAAACACAGTAATTCTGAATTCAACACAAGCATTAATGTACAAAAACAGCCTGGATCTCATGTTGATTCACTGAAGAGTCAGAAAACCCTGCAGGTGAGAGAGAATCTACACGATTCAGAATCACTGGCAGCCTATATATGCTTATTTTATATTCTGAATCTGCATTTTTGACTTATTTCACAGGCCTGATGCAATACAGACAAATGGACACGCGCTTCTCTGAAAAGTGAGTCCCGTAACGTCATACTACAACACTGACACTCACTCATGGTCCAGAAACAAAAGACCTTTTGCTTTCAAATCAGAATGAATGCTGAAAAAAAAAGAAGGCTTGCAAATGTTAACAGTCTATGATCTGCTCTGTGTGTGTGTGTCTTCAGTGGAAATGCATCTGTGAACTCCAGACAGGCCAGTCAGTGCGTCACACACCTGCCACAGGAACAGAGTGAGTACTACTTCCTGTCCGCACGTCAACACGACACACACATACAGTAACGTGGATAGCAGGGTCAGAAATTAATTTTGCATTAAGGTGCAATATTTGCCCTCTGGTACTGATTTCCTGGACATTTTTTACATTCATAAGGACAGTTTTTATAATGACCTTATTCATTGTATCTGTGTTGTCTTTAATGTCAAATACTTACATTTAACCAATGACTTAAATCACCAATAACTGTTAAAATTGTACATAAATTATTGCCTACATTTAAAAAAACAGGGACTCCGTACAGGGTAGGGCTGCAGTGTTATGACAAAAATCATTATTGTTGATATGCTCTTGATATTACAAGTGATTATTAATGTCGATTAATAGAATACGTATAAAACGTTTTGTCACGTCATATTCTTAGGGATATGCCGGTATCAAATTTTCATGTTGCGATTAATTGCTAATGCTTTTTTCACGATATACGGTATTATCACGATAATATGCTGTCATAATACAGTATAACAGGTTTAATAACTTTTTTCTTATAACAAAAATAACTAAACATTTAAATGCAATAAAGCAATACAGAAAAGCTAAAAGTTTTACACAGATTAAAGTGCAAAAGAACTATAAAGACCAATAGGTATCCCTTTACAATAAGACCTCATTAGTTAAGCTTAGTTAATGCATTAACATTCACAATCAGCAATATCTACATTTGCTACAGAAGTTATGAATTAAGTCTTAGTTCATGTTAGCTCATTAAATAACACGGTTGCAACTTTCGATTTTAACAATGTGTTATTAAATATTGTAATTACCTAAGATTAATGAATGTTCAGAAGAATTTTTCATTGGCAGTTTATATTAACTAATGAATTAACTAATGTTAACTAATGAAGCCCTAGTGTAAAGTGTGACCGAACAATAAAGAATCAAAACACTTTCAAACAATATCTAGCGCATGTTGTAGTCCAGATTAAAATGTAAAAAAAAGATTGAAAATAAATAGCCTATTAAGTCTAAATATGTAAGTATTTGGCGCTGTGATGAACTCCCTGCAGAAAGATTACCTGATCATCATCATCATCAGCCTGAGGTATTACGAGACCATATCAGGCATGAATACCAGTGTGGAGGGCGACGAGAGAACGTCAAACACTGTGTACATCCACAAACAGGTCCCAAAATAAACTAAAACTAACATTTTTATTATTAATAATACTTTTGCTGATTCCAGTAAAGTTTAGGAAATACTGAATAGATTAAATAATAATAATAATAATTCTTATTATTCTTATAACTTTAGTGTGAGCATGCAATGTGATAATTTAATAAGCTCAAAAATGCATTGAACACACAAACATTGAATGCATTAAACTAATAATAATAATTATTATTATTGTGTATTTTTAGGAATTAATAATAATAATAATAAATAATCATTAATTCATAATTAATAATAAAAATAGAGTTTAGCATGGACATGCAATGTGTTATTTTAATAAGCATAAAAATACATTTGTACAAACAATTATTTAATGCATTAAAATAATAATAATTATTATTATGATTACTTTTATTATTATAATTAATACTAATACTACTAATAATACTTTTGCTAATTCCAATAGAGTTTAGCATGAGCATGCAATGTTATATTTTAATAAGCATAAATATGCATTGCACACAGAAATATCATATGCAATAACATAATAACAATAATAATAATTATTAATAATAATAATAATATAGTTTTTATTATTATTAATACTTTTGCTAATTCCAATAGAGTTTAGCATGAGCATGCAATGTTATATTTTAATAAGCATAAATATGCATTGCACACAGAAATATCATATGCAATAACATAATAACAATAATAATAATTATTAATAATAATAATAATATAGTTTTTATTATTATTAATACTTTTGCTAATTCCAATAGAGTTTAGCATGAGCATGCAATGTCATATTTTAATAGGCATAAAAATGCATTGCACACAAATACAAAATTCTGTAAAAAAATAATAATCATTATTATTATTATTATTCTTTTGCTGATTCCAATAGAGTTTAGTGTGAACAAAAATTTTAAAAAATGGCACGCATTATTGAATGCATTAAATTAATAATAATAATACTTTTTGATTAAATTAAATTATTTAATTTAGTTGCTCATATGTTTTGAATAGAATCATTTTTTGGGGGGATGAAATATTTCACAGAGGTCATTGCAGTGCATTCTGGGATTGCATGTGCTGCCTTAGTCAAAACAAGCATACTAATATAATTGCGAGGGTTCGGTTAAGAGAGTGCCGCTCTGGTTACGTTTGTTAAATTCTAGTGTAAACACAGATTTGTGACCTTGTCGATATGTTTGATTTCCTCCATCAGCTGCAGAGCGAATTCATTCAGAACGGCTGCAGGAACTACAGGTTCATTCCTATTCTGTTCCCGGGAGCTAAAAAGGTTTGTGAAATTCAGCACACTGCAGTTTACCCCAAGCATTTCAGTGGATCAAAGCATGTTTGTGAGCTTGTTACAGCACTAAACGGGTTCAACTAGTCCCACATTCTCTACACTTCACAGAGCGATGCACTGAACCGGCGAATCATGATTAATGAAGCAAATACCGACATCATTTCAGCTTCTGTAAGATTTCTCTCAGCAAAGGACCTGTTTTCTTCTCGTTCTCAGTGTTACGTTCCCACCTGGCTGCAAAACACGCACGTCTACAGCTGGCCGAAAGATCGGGACGATATTCTGCGCAGGTTAATGCGTGTGGAGAAATACAACCCTCCTCCCATCGGCCCTCTGCCGACCATAGTCTCCATTCCTCTTTAGAGCAGCGTCCTGCTTCCACTGTGACAAATGAGCCAGAACCAACATCAGCCACGATTAAAGGGGTCATATGGTGTTTGTAAAAGAGCATTATGTTGTGTATTTGGTGTAATGAAATGTGTTTATGCGGTTTAAGGTTAAAAAAACACATTATTTTCCACATACTGTACATTATTGTTTCTCCTCTATGCCCAGCCTTTCTGAAACGCGTCGATTTTTACAAAGCTCATCGGTCTGAAAAGCGAGGTGTGCTCTGATTGGCCAGCTATCCAGTGCGTTGTGATTGGCCGAATACCTCAAGCGTGTGACGGAAATGTTACGCCCCTCACCATACTGTGATGATGCCCTGTCCGGCCGGAGCGACGAGACAAAAACATTAAAACCCATTATAAACTAGGCATTTGTTGCATCCAGTCAGGACATAATTACTGATTATAATGACTTCTACTGGCTTTTTACATGTTGCGTTGCATTGCATCGCGCAGCGTAAACATAAAACCATGTCTGCATTTGTGATCGGAGAAATGACAAACAGCAAGCGCTACTCTCCACTGCTCAAAACTCACGTTTGAATCGTCAGTGGCAAATTCTTTAAATATGAAAACATACTTGCAGTCTGTGAGTCAGAACAGCCGGCATTGTAGTCTACTCTACCAGGATCAGGAAACAGTCCTCCATAAAATGTGCTGCACACATCTGAATATTTGGGTTGAAGTGTTCTGGAACAGTGTTGTAAATACAACTTAACCACTGATTTCTAGTCGTGTCCTCTTTTGGAAGACCAAACAAAGTAGTTTCGCTTTCACAACGAAGCACACAGCGTCTTCACGACATGGCGGCGGCGGCAGCAACAATACTACAGCGAGAATAAAAGTTACGCCTTCTTTCTTTGCGTGAACGTTTGGGCGGCGTTATGCAAATCTTCCCACATAGTGAGGTAGACATGTGGGGGCGTGTTAGAACGAGCCGTTTTAGGTAGGCGTGGCTGACTCTTAACTTTTATAAAGAATATCTCTTTGGGTTTGAGACTTTAGTCTTTGCAACTTTACAGATCTTCTTTTATCAGCCGTTTGGACTCTCATTCTGACGGCACCCATTCACTGCAGAGCAAGTGATGCAATGCTACATTTCTCCAGATCTGATGAAGAAACAAACTCAACTAGTGAGGTCATGTGACGACAACGTAGCATACTACAGTTTGAAATGTTTATAATTGTATACTGTATTCTTTTCCTTATACTTTTTAGTGAAATTACTGTTTGAAGAAGCGTTTTACACTTTTTAATTGTTTGTGAATGGAAAAAGCAGATCTGATACATTTGAGTTTGTTTCTGTTAAACTGTGACGTGTAAAAGTTACTGTAAAAAGATACACAGTAGCAGATTATGCTATCTTATTGTTATAATAATAATAATCAGATATTTTGGTACTTCATCAGTCTTCTGCTTTGAAAACATAAATATATGCACATTTATTTATAGTGTTACAGTTCTCAATTTTTTCATTTTTAATAGTTTTTCATGTGAAGAGAGAGTTTTCTTTTAAGCTGTATATCTTTTCCATTGTACTTTCTGAAAATATTTGATGAATTAAAGAATCTAATTAAAAAAAAAACATTTAACTCGCTGTATGTCTTTCAAGTATTATCTTTTGAGAATTTTTTTATTATACTTTCTAAAAATATTTTATGAATTAAAGAATTATATCTAATAAAATAAGCTCAAAATCGAATTTAATAAAATAATTATTAAATTATACAAAACATTTAATTTGCTGTGTCTCTTTCAAGTTTGATCTTTTGAGCTGTCTATCGTTTTCAAAGTACTTCATAAAAATATTTTATGAATGAATTATATCTAATAAAATAATGCAATAATATGCAATTATTAATGTTTCATAGAAAAAATTACAGTCTTTCAAGATTTATCTTTTGAGTTGTTTATAATTTTTTTATTGTACTTTCTGAAAATATTTAATTTTTTATATTTTTTATATTTTATTGTACTTTCTAAAAATATTTTATGAATTAAAGAATTAAATCCAATAAAATAATGCAATAATACGTCATAATTTATGAATATTTCATACAAAAACCCTTTAACTCACTGTGTGTCTTTTGAGCTGTATATTATTTTCGTTGAACTTTCTGAAAATATTGTATGAATTAAAGAATCAAATTTAATAAAATAATGCAAAAATACATAATTAAATATTAATATTTTATGCAAAAAAAAAATACTCACTGTATGTCTTAAGTTTTATCTTTTGAGTTGTTTAGAATTTTTTATTGTACTTTCTAAAAATATTTTATGAATTAAAGAATTAAATCTAATAAAATAATGCAATAATACGTCATAATTTATTAATAATATTTCATACGAGAACCCTTTAACTCACTGTTTACCTTTTGAGCTGTATATTATTTTCACCGTACTTTCTGAAAATATTTAATTTTTTCTATATTTTTTTGTACTTTCTAAAAAAATTAATGAATTAAATCTAATAAAATAATGCAATAATACGTCATATTTTATTAATAATATTTCATACGAGAACCCTTTAACTCACTGTTTACCTTTTGAGCTGTATATTATTTTCACCGTACTTTCTGAAAATATTTTATGAATTAAATCTTATAAAATAATGCAATAAAAATACTTCATTTTTTAATAACAATATTTTTTATTATTATAACATACCCTCATTTTTATGTGCTGAACTGGAGCAGCGGATGAACATTAATATCTGTAACGGAGATGCAGTGTTTATTTTACAAGGACAATATTCATGTTTCAATACAACAGCAAAAAAAACATTAATAAATAACAACACAACAGAAATGATTCCCACAAACCTAGAGTTGGATGAAACAGTCACTACCATACAGCAGATTAGTATTCTAGATTATTTGTTCTATTTTGACCCTTTTGCAGTTAATAAATGAATATAATAATATAGCCTCCTCTGCACATCTCGCATCAAATACAGCAGCTTTCAAAAACACCTCATTTTCATCCCACCTGTTTAACAGTTGATCAGCACGGCTTAAAGTAATGCATGTCAAATATAAATATGATAAAAACAGCAGTAAAAAACACTGGTATATCTTCACGCCGTCCGCTTTTGGCCATGGTTTACTGCGTTTACTAGCAGATCGGACAGTGGAGTCTAGTTGAACATGATGGATTCGGGATCCTGGTTCATCATTTGTGCCATGTGTCTCAGAACATCCTTCTTAGTAATGATTCCCAGCAAACGTCTGACGTAAGACAGAGAGAAGATGCTTTAGTCGTCAGTAGTTTAACCAAACCTCATGCTTTAGAAGGGGATTTGATCTCATCCGTTTGTCTGATCTGACCCGTTAAAATAAAGTCTGGTCCACATTTTATATCTAAAACCAGACTATATTTTAACGTCTGCATCCAATTAAATGTACAAAAGTGATTTGATATACATAGAAAGCATATTAAATGCAAGTAAAGTCATTCAGTGTAGGGGTGTGCGATATATATCGTCTGCGATAATATCGTAATTGTTGTTTTAACGATGTGCGATTTGACATTGTCGAGTATTCTGCAAAAACCATTCAAAGCATCCCTACAGAGCGCACGCATGCATCACGTGAAGTCTAGACTAGTGCGCGTGCGCATTTAGTGTGCGTTCTTTCACTGCATGATTCAGGCTATTAAAGTGCATTTAGAATGATCCCAAATTCAAGACATGACGGCAGAAAATTTATATATTTATATCACTTCATATAGTTATTCAATTTCACACGAAGAGTGCCGTTTTCTCCAAAAATTACCGTGATTACAAATGTGACGTTGAATTCAATAAACAATAAGTTAATTAAGAGACTTACGTTTTAGACACCATGTTTTTGCTTTATTTCGCCAAAAAGAATCATCCCGAATACAGCCACAACGCTGTTTTGTGTCTCTGAGCAACATGACGGTGTTTCGTTCCTGAATGAATCACTCGTTTAAATGATTCGGTTCAATCGCAGTGACTCACTTATTAACAGTGCTTTGCTGCCACCTGCTGGCGGCTTTAATTTCACATTTCAGCTTTTTCTTTCTTTTCTTTTTTTTTCTTCTTCCATGTTTTAAATCATTTCAAATATCAGTATTCAACGTTTTATGTTTAATATATCAAAACATTATTTATGCATTTGTAATTGCAGGTTAAATGCATTCGTGTCTTGCATTAAACAAAATACATGTGTGTAAATACATCTAAATGCC
>NW_015505822.1:446634-461560 GCF_001515645.1 Sinocyclocheilus grahami
CACACACACACACTCTCACTCACACACACACACTCACTCACTCACTCACTCACACACACTCACACTCTTACACACACACACACACACACACAGTAAATCAGGGAACTAAACAGGAACAGCTGGATCAGGATTAACTAATCAGAAACCAGGGTAACTAATGAGAGCTCATAACAGACATGACAGGAACTGAACTAAACTGAACATAATTGTGACAAAGGTAGAGAAGCTTTTCAGAGAAATTCATCTCTAATGTCTCTCCGTTTACAGTGAGGTTAGAATAAAACAAAAGCAGAATAAAACATGAGTGATGAGCGAGTGTGAGTTCCAGCCTGTTTCTCACAGCGAGTCAGAGCTTCTCGGATTGTGTGGGAATCCAGCGCTTCTGCTGATGACCGAGACGTGTCACCTGCAATATCATACATGTCCTCGAGGACACAGACAGCCACTGCAGGAATGAGACGGCTCCTCAGGACAGAGAAGAGCAGGAAGAGTCTCAGATCTGCTGGAAATTATCCAAAGACTGCATTCAGTAGACGAATAATGACACGGCATCTGAATATTTTAATGAGAGTCTTGAAGCAATATTGTGTGGATTGACCTACTTAACTTATATTACTATTGCTTACGTTCTGAACAAATGCAAAAAAAAATATCTAATTGAGCATGCAACTATCCTCCAACCTCCAAATGACATTTATTGGTTAAGGAATATCACACAACTTTTCTTCCACGTTTTATTTTGTTTGCCAAAAAATGAAAGGAATTGTTTACATTTCATTTAAATACATTTGAAATGATCAATTAAATGGTTAAAGTTGTATGCATTCATATTTATGCACTTTTGATTATTTAACATTTGATAAAACTATAAAAAAACTAAATCTAGAAAAATTCTAGAAAATCTAGAAACAGAATTTCTGAAAGAAAGAAAGAAATTCACCATCATATGGCACTATTATTGTTAAAATTGTAATGAATTATTGAAGTTTTAAAGTTTTATGAATTCCACTGATTAGGCATCCTTTTTTATTATTGAAATTTAAATAAACCATTAAAAACAGAATCTAGAAAAATTAAAAGAAAACATGGAATTTGGGAAAAACAGAAGAATTTAAAAAAAGAAAAACATGTAGCACTACTATTTTTTTTCAAACGCAATAAATGATTCAAACTTTTATTAATTCAATTGATTAGACATTCTTTTTTATTTGTAACATTTGATCAAACCATAAAATCTAAATCTAGAAAATATAGGAACATTTCTGAGGGAAAAAAATATGGCAGTATAATTAATAAAATTGTAATACATTTTAGAGATGTCATTAACGATTATTTTGGCAATCGAGTAATCGGTCGATTATTCTGATAATCAATCGAGTAATCTGATCTTTTTTGTGTGATAATAAATATAGACCTACACGAACAATAGATTTTAAAATGACTTTTAAATAATAGCAATGAGGCAATAATAATTGGAAATAAAATATCAAAAGCAAGTAATCACATGGTTTCACTGAACAAAACAGTTCAAATATATAATGTAATAATATAATCAGAACTTATTTACATTATGTATTATATCATGTTTTTACACTTTACAACGTGATCTAATCCTTGTTTAATATTGACTAAACAACATTTAATTGTCCACTTAATCGTTAATATTTGGCCACTTCTTTATGATAGCAATGCTACAGCCACTGTCCATTGGTGGGATGTATGCAACCTCCAAATCACATTTACTACAAGTAGTGAATAGAAGAACAATGCAATCAAGACGCTCTGTTAGTGAGCATTCAACTTAAAGCCTATGAAGCGAACCCAGCAGGAGTGTGACGCAAAACATCCCTTTGAGGTTCACTATAGGAAACAATAACCGGCTGAATGCGTTTCTGAACGGACACACTGACAGCTGGTTTTTACATGAGAGGTCAAGCATTCAGTGGGAATATTTTCTGCTTATTAATTCAGCAATAACGGCCTCCTTCATGTCAGTAAGTGCTCCTGAGAGAAATCATTACTACATTCAGCAGTGTAAATATCAGCCGAGCGATATTCATAGAGAAAAACTGTCTTTATGGTTGGACTGCATTTGTGAGTTTATTCATGGATTTTTTTTAAGCCGAAGGAACGTTTCAGGGAAGTTTTGCTCAAATGGTGTGGAGAATCATTTGTGGAGGTGCACAAAAAATATGGATGACCCATATTCAGTGTAGGGGTGTGCGATATATATCGTCTGCGATAATATCGTAATTGTTGTTTTAACGATGTGCGATTTGACATTGTCGAGTATTCTGCAAAAACCATTCAAAGCATCCCTACAGAGCGCACGCATGCATCACGTGAAGTCTAGACTAGTGCGCGTGCGCATTTAGTGTGCGTTCTTTCACTGCATGATTCAGGCTATTAAAGTGCATTTAGAATGATCCCAAATTCAAGACATGACGGCAGAAAATTTATATATTTATATCACTTCATATAGTTATTCAATTTCACACGAAGAGTGCCGTTTTCTCCAAAAATTACCGTGATTACAAATGTGACGTTGAATTCAATAAACAATAAGTTAATTAAGAGACTTACGTTTTAGACACCATGTTTTTGCTTTATTTCGCCAAAAAGAATCATCCCGAATACAGCCACAACGCTGTTTTGTGTCTCTGAGCAACATGACGGTGTTTCGTTCCTGAATGAATCACTCGTTTAAATGATTCGGTTCAATCGCAGTGACTCACTTATTAACAGTGCTTTGCTGCCACCTGCTGGCGGCTTTAATTTCACATTTCAGCTTTTTCTTTCTTTTCTTTTTTTTTCTTCTTCCATGTTTTAAATCATTTCAAATATCAGTATTCAACGTTTTATGTTTAATATATCAAAACATTATTTATGCATTTGTAATTGCAGGTTAAATGCATTCGTGTCTTGCATTAAACAAAATACATGTGTGTAAATACATCTAAATGCCACGTCAGATGCAGCTTCTGTGTTGATTTAATTTGCTCGGTAACAGCTCGAATGTCTTATTATGCTAATTCCCTGATTAAATGTAAGAATTTGACTCAAAAGATAATGGACACTTTTAGAAAAAATGGCTTTGTAAAGGTAAAAATGCCCATAAAATGCAAAAATCAGTTTAAACTTATTGGAAAAGATTAATTTCTATCAGTATGAACCGACCACCACACAGAATATGAAGAATATTAAAAACATTAGGAGTCAAGCTGTCTTCGGCAGTCCTTAAGATATCAGCACATTAACACACTCAGCAAAATACCGTCTAATTATCGTTATCGATAAAATCCCAGAAAATATTGAGATATAATTTGTCAATATCGCACACTCCTAATTCAGTGTAACAGAGATATTTATGTAAACCTGAAACAACGTACTTATTCTGACCTGAACTTATTAAATATATCAAAGGAAAGCGATCTACTAAATCTGATTCTATTTGAAATGATTAAAACCTGGTGGTTTGACGGATAAGAGCCAAAGATTTCAAATGAGAATGAATTAGTATTTTGCGATCCTTAATTAGAGTCTTTTAATGCCATCTAATGATTCTTGATTTTTTTTTGTTTTTGGTATATAAACTGAATTACATTTTTCTGTAAATCATAGTAATAGTCTTTTTTTTTAATTCAATAAATTAAAAAGGACATATTCTAATGTATTTATATATGAAGTACATACACTATCGTTCAAAAGTTTGGGGGTAAGAATTTTTAATGTTTCTGGAAAGTCTCTTGTGCTCAGCAAAGCTGCATTTATTTGATCGAAAATACAGTAAAAATTGTGAAATATTTTTAGAATTTAAATCAGCTGTTTTCTATGTGATTATCTGTTAAAATAGAATTTATTTCTGTGATGCGCAGCTGTATTTTCAGCATCATTGCTCCAGTCTTCAGTGTCACATGATCTTCAGAAATCAGAATAATATGCTGATTATTAGAAACATTTCTGATTATTATCAATGTTGAAAACAGTCGTGCTGCACAATATTTTTGTGGAAACCGTGATACATTTAATTTTTCAGGATTCACAGATGAATAGAAAGTTCAAAAGAACTTGTATTTTTTTTTACAGCATTTATTAACCTTTGATAATGTTAGTTAATAAAAACGTTCACGTTCATGTTAGTTCACAGTGCATCAACTAGTGTTAACAGATACAACTTTAGATTTTAATAATGCATTGACATGAACTAAGATTAATAACGGCTGTATAAGTATTGTTCATGATAATATAGTGAACTAACATTAACAAATTAAGCCTTATAGTAAATATAGTGTTACCAAAAAACCCCAACTTTCAAACAGTAGTGCATAAATTAAATTCATAAATATATAATAATTAACTCTCTAAAAAAACATTGTCAAAGTAAGTAGCTAGTTCTCTGAAACACTGAAAATTATAAACATAACGCTGGTCAGTTTTGTGCTCAGTAGCTCCGCCCACAGTGAGATCTCATTGGCCAAGCCTCGCATATATTAAACTCAAACAGGTCGAGTGATTAAACCAACTTATAAAATGTATAGACCAATTATAGGTTTGTAAACATTCAGGATGCGCGCGCATCATGGTTGCCGAAAACCCGGGAGAGATAGCCTTTACAGGTAGAGAGAATTTCACGGATACGGCACAAAATAGTTAGGTTTAAAGAGATTATAAATTATATTG
The DNA here is from genome assembly GCF_001515645.1 of Sinocyclocheilus grahami. Taxonomy (NCBI): domain Eukaryota; kingdom Metazoa; phylum Chordata; class Actinopteri; order Cypriniformes; family Cyprinidae; genus Sinocyclocheilus; species Sinocyclocheilus grahami. The sequence continues at coordinate 451,315 of NW_015505822.1, forward strand.
ATTAGATGTCATTTTCAAAATGTTCTACGCATATTACAAGAGCTTGTCAGCCAGCGATAAGCACTGTTATTCAACGAAATTGACGTTAGAGCGTGCGATAGTCTTACAGATCCGAAGCAGGGATGACGTTTTTTTGTGGGCGGAGCCTATCTGGAGGCAGAAAATGAGGGTTTTCAAGCGGCAGTGTATGGAGCCATGGAATAAAAGAATAAAAAAAGGTAAATTTGATTTTATATTTCAAAATTCTGACTTTATTCTCGCAATTCTAATAAGGAAAAACAACTCGTCATTCTCTCTTTTCCTCTCGGCTCTTCTGGCTTTTTCCCTCAGATTTGACAAACTCACTATTTTTGAGTTAAGTCGAGTTATAAAGTCCGAATTAGGAGATATAAACTTGCGAATTGTGAGATGAAATAAATAAATATTATAATAATATTTCATGCTGTGACTGTAGGGCTAATACAATACGTCCCCTACGAACAGCATATGTGAATATTATGTAGACGTATTGTTTAAATCGAATTTATGCTTTAAAAGTAGAGTAATCGTAACAGTTTTCATCCATAGTATGTCCATTTAAACGCTGCGTTTAGCTTCAAATGACGACAGTATTCTATAAAAATTATTTGCATTCCGATCTTGACAGGCACAAAAATATTTTTCTTTTATTCCATGGATTTTACCCATTTATCTCCACTTGTTCCCAGTGTTTTTCTGCCACCACTATAACTGTGCCGTCTACTCTGAATTGGTCTATAGTTCCGGTGCTTGATTCTGATTGGCTGAGCCGCGTTCGAAGCTGTTGTAAATGACTCTACAAAGTAACACACACCTTTGTAGCAACCACAACTGTTTCTGAGGCGCTACATTGTTTGGTGGAAGAATACTGTGTTTATTAATATCATTACACTTTATTTGCTCTGTTTTATTTCGTGAAACCTTACTACGTATATGGATTTATACGTTTTATAAAAGCAGTAACCCCCGTGAAGCCTACAGTGAATTTATAACTTCTTATTGCTTTATCGAATCATCAGCTTCTCACCCGCTGCGTGTGACCAGACACTGGCGCAGGCCCAGCTTGCGGAAGATGTCCACCACCGTCTCCATGGGCGTGTGGTCAGTGACGGTGAAGGGACTGAGGTTCAGGATGCGTCTGAGTTTCAGCGGCTGCGGGTTCGACGCGGGAATCTGCGGAGCGTCTTCGGTGAAATGCACCACAGAGTTACTGACGACCCCGTCCTGCTTCTGACGTGCGCTCTCTGAGAAACACACAGAACATCGTACATGTTTGCAATGACGTTAATGTATGACGTACAAGCAAGCAACAAGGTTTTTTTTTTTAATTCTTGCATCATTAAATTCGTTTTCATACTCGTGAGAAGCAAAAAATTCAAGTTGTTTGAAACTGTAAATTAATCATTAAATAAATATTCAATTACAGTAATTAAACCAAAAAATACAGTAAAAACAACACTGTGAAATATTATTATAATTTTAAATATTATAATTAATTTATTTTCCTTATATATATATTTATAATTACAATAGTAATTGTATTAAGTATAATAGTAATATATTTCATGTAATAATTAATAAATGCAGCCTTGGTGAGCAGAAGAGACTCACAACATAAAAATACAAATTAATGCACAGTAGTGCATATAAATAGTTAAATGAACACATAAACTGCGATTTTATTAATAGCACTTATTTTTACTGTATTTTACTTGCATTAACATTTTGAATGGAACTTAGTACTATATACAGTATATACTATTATAGTATTTATTCATATTTTTTCATATTTCAGTTAGCTTTTATTTTATATCTTCAGTTTTCATTTTAAATTTAGTAATTTTATTGTGTTTCAGACATTTTTTTAAATAATTGTTTAATTTATTTTTATTTCAGTTTTAGTAATTTTAGTACTTTAGTACAGTTCAGAAATGTTTCTAATAATCAGCATATTATTCTGATTTCTGAAGATCATGTGACTCTGGAGACTGGAGGAATGATGCTGAAAATACAGCTGCACATCACAGAAATAAATGACATTTTAACAGATATTCACACAGAAAACAGCTGTTTTAAATTCTAAAAATATTTCACAATTTTTACTCTTTTTTTCAAATTTTTATTTCACAATCACATTTATATACTTTTTTTTCAAATTTTAAACTTTACGTAAAAATTATTTTATTTGTTCAAATGCAGCCTTGGTGAGCAGAAGAGACTTCTTTCAAAAACAACAACAAAAAATGTAATGCATTAAGTGTTTTGAATGTAGTTGACTACAACGACACACACAAATATACACCGATACAAATTGAATAATGTCAAAAGGCTACAAAACAATCATAAATGCATGTAAACAGATTTCAAATTTGAGCTTTAAGACCTTTTGGAAATGTTAACATTAAATTTGCATAGTTAAAGGGATAGTTCACCCAAAAATGAAAATGTGATGTTTATCTGCTTACCCCCGGGGCATCCAAGATGTAGGTGACTTTGTTTCTTCAGTAGAACACAAACGAAGATTTTTAACTCAAACCGTTGCAGTCTGTCAGTCTTATAATGTCAGTGGATGGGAATCACGGCTTTGAGAGTAAAAAAAAACATACACAAACAAAACCAAATTAAACTCTGCGGCTCGTGACGATACATTGATGTGTAAAGACACGAAACGATCGGTCTGTGCAAGAAACTGAACAGTATTTATATAGTTTTTTACCTCTGATTCACGCAATGTCCGAACTGTCCTGAGCGGTGGCGCGTCCTCCTGAGCGTGTTCTCAACAGCCGGCGCATGAGGAGTCTTCTTCTTCTTCTTCTTGCTTTACGGTGGATCGCAAACTTAAGTGTATTACCGCCACCTATCTCTCAAGTGGACCATTGACACTCCTAATTGAGATTGTAGATAGAGTGTCAATGCTCCATTTGAGAGATAGGTGGCGATAATGCACTTATAAGTCTGCGATCCGCCGTAAAGCAAGAAGAAGAAGGCGCGTCCCGCGCCAGCTTTCGAGGACGTCTTTACACATCAATATATCATCACAAGCCGCAGGGTTTAATTTGGTTTTGTTTGTGTATGTTTTTTTTTACTCTCAAAGCCGTGATTCCCATCCACTGACATTATATGACTGACAGACTGCAACGGTTTGAGTTAAAAATCTTCGTTTGTGTTCTACTGAAGAAACAAAGTCACCTACATCTTGGATGCCCCGGGGGTAAGCAGATAAACATCACATTTTCATTTTTGGGTGAACTATCCCTTTAAGGTACGTTAAAGCTTCAGAGTGCAGCACATTCAGGGCAAAAGCGTGTGTGAACGCGTGTCTTACTGATGGCCAGGATGAGGTCGCGTCTCTGCACGAAGCCGATGAGTCTCTCAGACTCGTGTGAGACCACCACAGGGAAGCCATTGTAGTCGGTGTCTTTGATGAGCGTCTCCACGTCCTCCACCGTGGTGCTGTCCTGCGTGAGCAGGGCCAGCGGCGGCTCATTGCGGCGCGGTCGCATCACATCGGTGGCCAGCGTGCGGTGCGTGAACTCGTCCTGGTCCAGGTACGGGTAGCCGTTGAGCTGGATGTGCGCTTCGTAAATGCCCTCCTTCCCGAACGCATCGGCCACCCATTTACTGGTGACGGCGGCCGCCATCAGAGGAACGATGTACTCCAGACCCCCGGTCAGCTCGAACATGATGACCACCAGAGACACCGTCATCCGCGTCACACCGCCTGAATCAAACACAAACACCTCACTGCTGCACCTATAAACGCCATCATCTCACTTACTATATATATATATATATAGTGACCCTGGAGCACAAAAGCAGTGTTAAGTCGCTGGGGTATATTTGTAGCAATAGCCAACAATACATTGTATGGGTCACAATTATACATTTCTCTTTTATGCCAAAAATCATTAGGATATTAAGTAAAGATCATGTTCCATGAAGATATTTAGTAAATGTCCTACCGTAAATATATCACAACTTAATGTTTGATTAGTAATATGCATTGCTAAGAACTTCATTTGGACAACTTTAAAGATGATTTTCTCAATATTTAGATTTTTTTGCACCCTCAGATTCTAGATTTTCAAATAGTTGTATCTCAGCCAAATATCGTCCTATCCTAACAAACCATACACCAATGGAAAGCGTATTTAATCAGCTTTCAGATTTTGTGGTCACATATATGTATATATATATTATAATGATTAATTATATATATATATATATATATATATATATATATAAAATATAAATTAAATAGTATATAGTAATACATTATATTTGTTCATATTTTGAATTAGCTATTATTTTATATTTTCACTTTACATTTTAGTTTGTTTTAGTGATTTTGTTATGTGCTTTTGTCATTTATAATAGGGTTTCTTTTTTAAATAACTTTTAAAAAAAAAATTTTTTTAAATAAAATTAAAAAATATTTAATTTATTTTATTTAAGTTTTAGGTATAATAATTTTAGTACTTCAACTTATGCTTTTTTCAGTTACTTGCCAAATAAATATTTCTCTTTTTGCAGCTAATATAAAAAAAACAAAAATTTTATTCCAGCTTTATTTCAATTCTAGAAAACATTTTTTAATTTGGCAAGTAAATGTTAAAAAATTGTCTAACTTGCATGGTAAATAAATAAAATAATTAATAATAATATTTTTTTCTGAAGTTCATAATCTACATCAGCAAAACTTAGTATTATTTATGTTTTATTTGAAGTTTTTCATCTAATATTTATATTTTCTTTTACTTAATCTTTATTTAAATTACAGAAAACTATTTTTAATAGATATTTTTTTATATTTTGAGTTTTTATTTAGATTTTTGGTAAGTTTAGTCATTTTATTATTGTTTGGTTTTTTAAATATTTCATTTTAGTTTCAGTAATTTTACACTTAGTTCAGTTTAAGTATTTTATTTAGTTTAAGTTTTTCATCTAATATTTATATTTTATTTTATTTCAGCTATATTTCAATGACAGAAAACAGTTTTTAGTTGAAGTTTTTGTTAACTGATGGCAGGGAATTTTTAATTTTATATTTTTAATTTTCATTTGAATTGTAGTTGAAGTTTAGTAATTTTGTTACGTGCTTCTGTCATTTTTATTATTTTTAATATTTCAATTTAGCTTTAATTTATTTAATTCATTTCTGTTTTAGTCATTTTAGAACTTAAACCTATTTTATTTCAGTTTAAGTATTTTATTTTGTTAACGTTTTTCATCTAGTATTTATATTTCCTTTTATTTCAGCTTTATTTCAATTACAGAAAACGGTTTTTAATAGTTTTAATTGTACTTTTGTTAACAACTGATTGCAAAAGTCTTTAAGATATTTAAAATATTTCTATTTGGCTTTAGTTTATTTTTATTTCAGTTTTACTATTTTTAGTACTTAAACTTATTTCAGTGAGTTGCCAAGGCAACATTTCTCATTTTTGTTTTTCATCTACATTTTTCATCTAATATTTATATTTAATTTCAGCTTCATTTCAATTGCAGAAAATGATTTTTAATAGTTTTAGTTTTAGTTAGCAGCTGATGGCAGGGAACAACTTCCCAAACCTCAAATGAGTAAACTGAGCATTTCAGCCATTAGTACTGCATTTTTAAACAGCAGTGACAAATTAAAAATAGACTTGCATGGTAAATAAAAAATATTCAGTGTCTGATTTTATGTAGGCACCCCCTAAAAACCCATCTGATCAGAGATAAAGTTCATAATCTACATCAGCAATTCAGTGATTCTGGATCTGGAGCGTCTCACCCAAACACGCAGCGGCGCCGACCATGGCGTACAGACCCGGAGTGACGCAGTCTGCGCCAGGACGACACCAGTTCTTAAAGATGATCCAGTCGTGATGGTGATAAGCCATCTGCTCCACCGCGATGCCCACGATACGGCCGGCGATGGCACCCACCGCCATACTGGGGATGAACAGACCCGACGGGATCTGAGGAGAAACACATCAAATTATACATTTGTGACCCTGGAGCACAAAACCAGTCATAAGGGTAAATTTCTTGAAATTGAGATGCATGCATCATCTGAAGCTGAATGAATAAGCTTTCCATTGATGTATGGTTTGTTAGGATAGCACAATATTTGGCCGAGATACAACTATTTGAAAATCTGGAATCTGAGGGTGCAAAAAAATCTAATTATTGAGAAAATAATTTTTAAAGTTGTCCAAATGAAGTTCTTAGCAATGCATATTACTAATCAAACATTAAGTTTTGATATATTAACAGTAGGAAATTTACTAAATATCTTCATGGAACATAATCTTTACTTAATATCCTAATGATTTTTGGCATAAAAGAGAAATGTATAATTGTGACCCATACAATGTATTGTTGGCTATTGCTACAAATATACCCCAGCGACTTAACACTGCTTCTGTGCTGCAGGGTCACAAATATAATTTAAATATAAATCAGTTAATAATCTATATTGTTTCAAAAAATGTCTGTGCCAATGACAAAGTAATTGATGAAGTATTAATTTAAATATATCATCTGCATATTTGCAGGAAACAATGTAGATCAAAAAAAGCATAAACCGAATAATTAGGCTGGTTTCTTTTCTTAAAATAAAGCTTAAATAAAATAATAAAATAAAAATATTAGATTAAAATATTTTTCATCTAATATTTATATTTTATATTGTTTTTCTTTGAACTTTAAATATAATTTTAACTGAAAAATCCATAAATACAACTGAAAAACTAAGAAAAAACTAAATTAATAAATTAGATTTAAAAATATATATATATATATAAATATATATGCACATTTAAACAATAAAAATAAATGAGATCAAAATAAATGTGCATTTACTGAACCGTTTTTCTTTTAACTTTAAATATAATTCAACTGAAACACAAACAAAAAATACATGTAAATAAATAGATTAAAATTAATAATATATAAATATGTATGCACATTGAAATACCTAATATAAAATAATAAATAAAAATAAATGAGATCAAAATAAATGTTCATCTACTGAACCATCTTTTTAACAGTGTTTATCATCGAAGTTTAAATATCATTCAACTGGAAAACAAATATAAAAAAATCAATATAAAATAAAATAATAGATAAATTATATATGCACATTTAATATATAATATAAAAAATGTATACAAATATTGAGATCAAAATAAATATGCATTAATTAAACTGTCTTTTAACAGTGTTTTTCTTTTAACTTTAAATATAATTACCCTAAAAAATAAAATAAAATGAGAAATGTTGCCTTGGCAAGTTGAAGCACTAAAATTACTGAAACTAATACAGAAATAAAAATAAATAGAATTATTTATAAAAATGACGAGCACTTAAAATTACGCAATCTAAACGTAAATGTACAATAACAAAATAAATTATAAATATGTATCCACATTGAAGTAATAAATATAAAGATAATAAATAAAAACAAATAAGATCAAAATAATTATGTATTAATTTAACGTTTTTTAACAGTATTTTTCTTTAAGCTTTACATATAATAATTAAAAAAATAATAATAGAAAGGTTGCCTTGGAAACTACCTGAAATATAAGTTTATGCTGAAGTTCTAAAATTACTAAAACTAAAATAAAATAAAGCTAAATAGAATAAAAATTAAATAAAACTGACAATAGCACAAAATTACTGAAACTAAAATCTAAAAATAAGAGCTCATTTAAAATATGAATAAATACTATAATAGCACAACTTTAATGAGTTTAAGATTAGGGATGTAACGATTAACCGCGAGCCGATTGAAAATCAATTTAAATATGTGACGATACAAATCGGTTGAGATGCTAAACAAATCGTGATTCATTTAGGGGTAGGAGTTTATGTATGAGGAGAACTTACTGTCTTTAGAAGAGTTTAGATGGTATTTTCTCTTTTCATCTTGCCTCTGTATAATGCATATTAAAGGCAGAGTGAGTGATTTTTCAAAAACACTTTAGAAAACTGATTCGGGCCGAATCGCAAAACAAACTTGTAGCCAATCAGCACCTCTGTATAATGCATATTAAAGTTCATAAGTCGCATAAGTGCAGCGCTGCTTTGTTTACAGCAGAAACCAAGGAAAGGCTTTAAGCGCCACCTGCTGGCAGAGAGAGAATCTGCGTCTCGTTCAGCTCGTCTGCTGTTTCGGTTTCATGCAGATATTTTTTATGCATACTTTCACAAAACTGAAGTCAAGTCATTCTGTTTTTGCTTCAAATTTCAAAATTATACAATCTAATTTAGATTAAAAACTGCTCATGTTGCATGTATGCAGCATCTTTGTTTGGATCAAGATTAAAATGCAGTGGTTGCCTCTAAGTTTAAATGGAAAGAGCACAGACAAAGCCTTAGTTTGTTTACATGAAGAGATTTATTTTATTTGTGTTACTTATTTATTTGATTTGGTTCAAAATTTCAATTTAGTTTTGTTATTTACATTTAATCATTTAGCAGATGCTTTTATCCAAAGCGACTTACAAATGAGGACAATAGAAGCAATCAAAACCAACAAAAGAGCAATAATATGCAAGTGCTATATTAGTATATTATTATAGTGCTATATTTCAATTTCACAAAGAAATGTGCAGCATTTTGTCCAAGCAATAATAAAAGGACACATTTAATTTATAATTTGTCTTAAATCTCATTTTGTAAAAAAAATCGTGAATCGAATTGAATCGTGAAATCAAAATCGTGAATCGAATCATGAGTTGAGTGAATCATTACATCCCTATTTAAGACACAAGAACATGGTCGTTCTGACCTTCATGCCGAATGTGAAGATGGTGATGACGATCTTGAAGACGAGCGCCAGCGTGAGCTGCCAGAGGGCGCTGTAGACGCCGGGGCCGGCGGGTCTGTCGGGGATGTCGTCCACGGGTCGGCTCATGTTGGGGTTGTTGATGTAGTCACAGAGCTGTGAGGACTCGAGCGAGCCGCAGTCGTTAAACAGCTCGGAGATCAGCTCGCTGGTGCTGCGCCGTGTGTACGGGTTCGGGAAGGCCAGGACGGCCGTGATCCCCGTCACCACGATCACCTCCAGCACCGGATACTTTCCCAGCAGCGTGGTCTTGCGCCGCCGGCACCAGGCGATGTTGCAGCGGATGAAGAGCGTCCCCCAGAGGCCCCCGAACACACCCAGCAGGATGAACGGCACCAGCTCGGCCATGTACCACGGCGTGTGATACTCCACGTAAAACAGAACCAGACGGTTGTTACCGAACGGGTTTATGGAGCGCAGTGTGAAAGCCGCCACCAGCGCCGCGAAAAAAGACCGCCATAACGTCTTCAGAGGGAAATAATAACTCACCTGCAGAGAAACAAACACATTCACATATTTAAATACACATTTTAGGGCTGTCAAGTGATTAAAACTTTATTCTAATTAATTACATGATGTGCTGATTCACTCAATCAATTTTGGCTGAGAAATTTAAGAGACCCCCTAAAAAGATCACTTATTGCCCTCATATTCAGCATTGCCTAAATAGTGATAATAAATTGCTATTAATGGGTTTTAAAAATGAATACTGAAATATAAATTGATTTTTTTTTTTTTTTTTTTTATTAAAATGATTCTCTCAACTAAAAGCACCAGTAGGTGGCAGCAAGTCACTATCTTGATAAGTGAGTCATTCAGTTATTCATTCAACCGATTCATTCAGAGACAAAGCAAGTGACTGTCTTTAAGAATGGGTCACTGAATCATTTACTCACTTGATTTTTTCAAACTGCTGATTCATTCAGAAACAAAGCAAGTGACTCTCTTTATAAATTAGTCACTGAATCATTGACTCACTTCATTCGCTCAAACAGCTGATTAAATCAGAAACTAAGCAAGATACTGTTTTTATGAATGGGTCACTGAATCATTGACTCACTTAATTTGTTCATTATAAATAATTTATAATTATATATGCACATTTAAAAATTTTATACAAAAATTAAATTTTACAGACAGGTATATAAGACATCAAGTAAATTAATGATGATTACATATTTTACTTAATTTAAATGAATGATTATACATTTTATTGTGTGTGAGTGAGTGTGTGTGTGTGCGTGTGTGTGCGCGTGTGTGTGCGCGTGTGTGTGAGTGTGTGTGTGTGAGAGAGTGTGTGCGTGCGTGTGTGAGTGTGTGAGAGTGCATGTGTGTGTGTGAGAGAGAGTGTGTGTGTGTGTGTGTGTGTGTGTGTGTGTGAGAGAGAGTGTG
>NW_015505822.1:463333-516316 GCF_001515645.1 Sinocyclocheilus grahami
GAGTGTGTGTGTGAGTGCGTGTGTGTGTGCGAGTGTGTGTGAGTGTGTGCGCGTGTGTGTGTGAGTGAGTGTGTGCGCGCGTGTGTGTGTGTGTGTGTGACTGTGTGCGAGTGTGTGAGAGTGTGTGCGAGTGTGTGAGAGTGTGTGCGCGTGTGTGTGTGTGAGTGAGTGAGTGTGTGCGTGTGCGAGTGTGTGAGTGAGTGTGCGTGTGTGTGTGTGTGTGAGTGAGTGAGTGTGTGCGCGTGTGTGTGTGAGTGAGTGTGTGCGTGTGCGAGTGTGAGTGAGTGTGTGAGTGCATGTGAGTGAGTGAGTGAGTGTGTGCGAGTGTGTGTGTGTGTGTGTGTGTGTGTGTGAGAGAGTGTGAGTGAGTGTCTGTGTGTGTGTGTGTGGGTGTGTGTGTGTGTGTGCGTCTGTGCACCTCCTCCAGACTGAACAGAACTCCTCCGATTGGAGCTCCGAAAGCAACAGACACTCCTGCGGCCGCAGCTGCCGACAAAACCTGAAACAAACGTATGCAGAAGAAGATTTCAGCATTTTCCTTGACTTCTGTCTTACATCAATCACGTCTCCTCCAGCATGCAGATGTGCGCACCTCTCTGCGTTTGCCCTCGTTCTTGCTGTATTTGGAGAAGAGGCTGCAGAACAGGTTTCCGCAGCAGCAGGCGACGTGCACGAGCGGCCCTTCCTTCCCCAGACTGAGGCCAGACGACACGGCCAGCACCAGCGTCACCGTCTTTATGAGCAGCGTCCACTTGCCCAGATACCCGCGGATGATGAAGCCGCTCAGGATTGTCTTTATCTGGAACAACACACACACACTCACTTATTTAACAGCTCCAATGCAGAAAGTTCTCTTAGCTTTGCTTGTGCACCTCTGGTATTCCTGATCCGCAGGCGTACGGAGCGAACACTCGCACCAGAGACACGGCCAGGAAGGAGAAGAAGAGCGCCCACAGCACGTACAGGAAGTAGTTCAGCAAGTACACGCCTGCGCCCTGATGACAGAATCACACAGACCTCAGAGTGTGAAGAGGGCCACTAACTAGGGCTGCACGATATGAGGGGAAATAAAAAATAAATAAAAAATCCAGGTTTGCTGTACTGGTTTGTAAGGTTGCACAATTAATTTAAATAGCAGCTTTTGTGATCTGATAATTGCACTAAGCCATACTGCATTTTTGGTTTTATTCCATGCAGCCCTAAGACAAACCCAAAAAAGCATTGAATAAAAATTAGTTTTAACTTGTTAATCACTCTGCTGTACCTCTGTGTATCCCGTCATCAGTTCGGCCCATTTCTGCCACTGAGGACATTTGTCTCTGTCAGCGAAGGTGGTCTCATTGGACGTCCAGCAGCACTGCTCATGACTGTACCAGAGCGCAGACAGACACACGCCTTCCTTCAGATCCGTCATCCAATCAACAGCCAGATCGATCACTCCGGCCAGCGTGCCTGTGTGAGACCAGAGAGACGTTACATGCTGAAAGAGTTTGGGTCAGTGATGTCATGAGTGGGCGTGTCTCTGGTCAGTGAGGTCATGAGTGGGCGTGTCTCTGGTCAGTGATGTCATGAGTGGGTGTGTCTGGTCAATGAGGTCATGAGTGGGCGTGTCTCTGGTCAGTGAGGTCATGAGTAGGTGTGTCTCTGGTCAGTGATGTCATGAATGGGTGTGTCTGGTCAGTGAGGTCATGAGTGGGCGTGTCTCTGGTCAGTGGTGTCATGAGTGGGTGTGTCTCTGGTCAGTAAGGTCATGAGTGGGCGTGTCTCTGGTCAGTGGTGTCATGAGTGGGTGTGTCTCTGGTCAGTAAGGTCATGAGTGGGCGTGTCTCTGGTCAGTGGTGTCATGAGTGGGTGTGTCTCTGGTCAGTAAGGTCATGAGTGGGCGTGTCTCTGGTCAGTGGTGTCATGAGTGGGTGTGTCTCTGGTCAGTAAGGTCATGAGTGGGCGTGTCTCTGGTCAGTGGTGTCATGAGTGGGTGTGTCTCTGGTCAGTAAGGTCATGAGTGGGCGTGTCTCTGGTCAGTGGTGTCATGAGTGGGTGTGTCTCTGGTCAGTAAGGTCATGAGTGGGCGTGTCTCTGGTCAGTGGTGTCATGAGTGGGTGTGTCTCTGGTCAGTAAGGTCATGAGTGGGCGTGTCTCTGGTCAGTGGTGTCATGAGTGGGTGTGTCTCTGGTCAGTAAGGTCATGAGTGGGCGTGTCTCTGGTCAGTGGTGTCATGAGTGGGTGTGTCTCTGGTCAGTAAGGTCATGAGTGGGCGTGTCTCTGGTCAGTGGTGTCATGAGTGGGTGTGTCTCTGGTCAGTAAGGTCATGAGTGGGCGTGTCTCTGGTCAGTGGTGTCATGAGTGGGTGTGTCTCTGGTCAGTAAGGTCATGAGTGGGCGTGTCTCTGGTCAGTGGTGTCATGAGTGGGTGTGTCTCTGGTCAGTAAGGTCATGAGTGGGCGTGTCTCTGGTCAGTGGTGTCATGAGTGGGTGTGTCTCTGGTCAGTAAGGTCATGAGTGGGCGTGTCTCTGGTCAGTGGTGTCATGAGTGGGTGTGTCTCTGGTCAGTAAGGTCATGAGTGGGCGTGTCTCTGGTCAGTGATGTGATGAGTGGGTGTGTCTGGTCAGTGATGTCATGAGTGAGTGTGTCTCTGGTCAGTAAGGTCACGAGTGGGTGTGTCTCTGGTCAGTGATGTCATGAGTGAGTGTGTCTGGTCAGTAAGGTCATGAGTGGGTGTGTCTCTGGTCAGCGATGTCATGAGTGGGCGTGTCTCTGGTCAGTGATGTCATGAGTGGGTGTGTCTCTGGTCAGTAAGGTCATGAGTGGGCGTGTCTCTGGTCAGTGATGTGATGAGTGGGTGTGTCTGGTCAGTAAGGTCACGAGTGGGTGTGTCTCTGGTCAGTGATGTCATGAGTGAGTGTGTCTGGTCAGCGATGTCATGAGTGGGTGTGTCTCTGGTCAGCGATGTCATGAGTGGGTGTGTCTCTGGTCAGTAAGGTTCGCTGAAACAGCTGTGTCGTCATCAGCGCTCTGGAGAAGCCGCGACGGCTGAGTCTGCTCTCGAAACGTTCTCGCAGTACTTTGATGCTATACATCACAGTGACGTCGGCGCCGGTTCAAGTCGGACAAAATTTCTATCCGGGATGCACTGCTTCAAGTCAGCCGCCGATAGGTCTGCGCAGCGCCGCATGAAGTCGAACACACCTAGTGATGTGATGAGTGGGCGTGTCTCTGGTCAGTGATGTCATGAGTGGGCGTGTCTCAGCACCTGACAGCAGACCAATCAGCAGCATCACCAGCCATCCTGACCAGGCGTCCAGCAAACTCTTAATGAACTCCCAGATGGACTCTTTACTCTTACTGGTGATCTGCAAATACACACAAAATAAACCAGTGTGCTAATAATTAAAATGCACCATATCAGTGTCAGGCGGTCCGGTTCACCTTCCGGTGTCTGTCCGTGTCTCTGGATTTCTCTCTCAGCCAGTCGATGGTGTGAAAGTCCTCGTAAGTGCCAACGTCTGGGAACGGCTCGTCCAAGAAGTCCATCAGGTTCCCAGCGTCGTTCGTCTCCTCTGTAGGAGTGGCACTGCTGATGCCTGAGGAGAATAAACGGATTGTCAATAAATACGTTGCCAAACATGCATTCTCTCATCCAGCTTCATGAGGTGCATCATGGGATGCTTTTGAACACTATTAAAGGAGGAACATGTATGCTAAAACTTTGATGATGCTTTGGCTTCAACTTCAAAAAATACATCTAAAGAAAAACTGAAAATATGAAAAAACATTCATATACAGTAGGAATACTTTTTTTTTTAAATGCATTTAGTTTAAACCTAATATCAAGCTTGAAGCAGAAGTATTCATTAAATGTTTTTTAAGCTGTAAAAATAAATCAATCAATCAATACAAATAACACATAACTGCCCGAGTGCAACACAGTGAATATTAGAGTATATTGCAATATCATGCAGCAGCTGAAATCCATATTCTTATCAAATACTGTAGTACTGCAAGATTTACTGTCACACGTTTTCTGTACAGCTTAAAATCATTTAAAAGAAACACTTCAACTTACATGCTTGAAATTACTTTTAAACAAAATGTAAATCTATCTATATACAGTATACTGTATATAGTACAGTATACATATGTATATAATAAATATACTGAATGATACAATGTTACATGTTCAAAAACATAGTAGTACCATAGTCCATTTCAGCATCTTTTAAATGCACTATATAGTGTATTAGGTGTTTAGCAGTATTTATTCATCAGAAAAACACACAATAAAAAAAGACGCACGCAGAGGCCTTAAAGAAACATCACTCAGATCAGATTTCACACCTGTACTTCTTTCTGTCTGTGCTGCACAAACATGATAAAACACACATGTGGAAATAAACCTAAACACATTATAGAATGAACCCATGATAACATACAGAGCAGGTGCACGATGAGTGTGCTGAATCTCACCCTCTGCCTCCGCCATAAAGCTGCGTGTGTAATAAATTAAAGGTGCAGTGATGAATTGTAGTGTTCATCCATCATAACATCAGATTAAACCGATGCGGCAGGACGTGCCGTGATGACGTCACGGTGCGTGCGTGAACGTCAGCGCGTCGCGACGTCTGCGCAGAGAGCGCAAACAGGCGCTTGATGGGGATGCAACCACAGACAAATGACATTTAATTGTTTGATCAAAATGATTGCTAGAGATAATGTAGCAGTGGCTGATGTTGGTAGGGACATGACATAGCGTCTCTACTAAACTCTACAGCCTTGAAAATCAAGGTGATGTCTGATTTTAGAAACTATAGTTTAAAGAGAGCATGCAACAGATTCATGAGTTCATCCAAATCTCACAATTTGTAGTGAAACTGTGGTTATACAAAAAACACCAGTAATAGTAAAACTATGGTTTATTTTCTTTTTTTTTTGTATTTATACTTTCTTTCTTTCTTTCTCATTTGTTGTGTTTTTTTTATAACTTTACTGCATTGATAGTTTTATGTTTACTAAAAGAAGAAATCAGAAAAAAAAAGATTCGCGAATCCGCTCCGAGGTCCCGATCCGAATCAAATGATTCATGATTCGCGATCCGAAACAGTGAATCATTTTGCGATCTTCATTTTAGATCATAAAGTTTATGTTAAAAAAATGTTTTATATATATATATTATTATTATTATTATAATATAAAATATTTAATAATAAAAATATTATTATAATATAAAAATTGTTATAATATTACAAAAATATTTATTCAAGTGTTTGAAATTTGCTTTAATTTCTTTATTTAAAACATGCATATATATGACAATGTTGCATGTGTGTTAAACTAGATTTTCATTGAGTGGGGTTCAAAGGTCTGATACAATAGTGAAAATGCTATTCTGCATTGAATTGATTTTTCAATTTTAATGCTTTTTTTTCATGTAGCCTATCTGTTTACATTTGATATTGACTTAGAAACAGTGGCGAATCACTTTTTATTTCCTGGTTTGAATAGCTTTGTGTTCCTCTCATCAACCCACATTTTATGCACTCCAGATTTAACAGAGACAAACAGATCTGGAATTTCCCCTTTCAAACACTTCAAACACTTTCCCCCAACAATACAAGCAGGACCGTGAGTTAGGAAAGCGAGCGTGTGCCGTGAATCGAACGCTCAGTATGGTGGGTGTTTCGTGCCAAAACCGGAGGCCGCGCCATAAGCGAGTGTGTGTGTGTGTTTGCGAGCGAGAGTGAATGCAGCTGTTGTTTGCGTCTCTGTGCTGAGAGAGATCAGAGCAAAGATGACGTGCAGACACTAATGCTGCTGTCAGCAGCTCTGTACTGACTAGTAGAGCGAGAGGAGGAGGAGGAGGAGAGCTGTGGTCATGGACTCTGGATTATGGACTCTGGAGCTGCTAGGTGTGTTTTTCTCGCTGACCGCCTGCTTGTGTTCGCTGGTCACCCTCATGATGCCGCGGTGGCTCACGCTCTCCACCGAGCTCCTGCCCACCGAGAGCTTCCAGCTGGGACTGTGGGAAACCTGTGTGGTTCAGGATCTCGGGGTGACCGAGTGCCGGCCGTACGACAGTCTGCTGGGTCTCCCGTCGGACATCCGGCTGGCCCGAATCCTGATGTGCGCCACGCTGGGGACGGGTTTAATCGCTCTGTTATTCGCCATCCCCGGCATCTACCTGGTGAACAGCTGCAGACGCACGGAGAGCTTTGAAGCCAAAAGGACCTTGAAGATGCTCGGTGGGATCTTCAGCGTCGTCACGGGCATCCTCGGTCTCGTGCCCGTCTCGTATGTGGCGCATCTGACGGTCCTGCGGTTCTTCGACGAGAGCGTGCCAAGCGTGGTTCCTCGCTGGGAGTTCGGAGATGCACTTTTCTTCGGCTGGACGGCGGGGGGGTTGCATTTGGCGGCTGGTTTCTTGTTGGTCACTTCGTGCTTGTTTTTGCAAGACGAAACATTTTCGCTTCACCAATCTATAGCGCTAAACAGAGCTCGTCCAGAACAATCTCCACGCAGGAGGACAGAATATGTGTGAGATTATTGATAAACACAGTTTTGCTTCTACTAATGTTTTGCGTTTTGCACTGAAATGATCAGATATATTCAAAGACTGTAAATATAATGCTGCTGTTTAGACTTCATTTTGATTACAAATCAATTTTGTGAATCATTTTATAAGCTCAAACCCAAATCTGCACGTGAATGTGATTCTAATGAAAACACACACTTCAGTTTACTAATTGTGAAAATTATGCAAACTTTCCGAGAAAGTGCAACTTTTATGACTACGAGGTCATTTATGAGAGACAATTTTATGCTAATTATCCAAATGTTACTGGAAAACCAGATGCAAGTGTGTTTTTATATGTAAACAGAGAGTGATTGAATGAGAGAAAGATGTTATTATTTTACCTTGTGTTCTCTGAAATGTCCAAAAGTTGTACCAAAGTTGATGATCAGTCAATAAATCAGCTGAATGTTCATCTCTCTCGTGTGGTGTGTGAAGAGATGCAGGTGATTTTTCAGAATTTTTTTTATTTGATTTTGGTGCTCGTGAAATGTCAACAAGTTTCAGTTTTCACAAAAATATGTGACCCTGGAGCACAAAACCAGTCTTAAGTGTCAATTTTTCCAAATTGAGATGTATATATCATCTGAAAGCTGAATAAATAAGCTTTTCATTGGTGTATGGTTTGTTAGGATCGGACAATATTTGGAATATTTGAAAATCTGGAATCTGAGGGTGCAAAAAAATCTAAATATTGAGAAAATCATCTTTAAAGTTGTCCAAATGAAGTTCTTAGCAATGCATATTACTAATCAAAAATTAAGTTGATATATTTACGGTAGGACATTTACTAAATATCTTCATGGAACATGATCTTTACTTAATATCCTAATGATTTTTGGCATAAAAGAAAAATGTATAATTTTGACCCATACAATTTTTTTTGGCTATTGCTACAAATATCCCCCAGCGACTTAACACTGCTTTTGTGCTGCAGGGACACTATATGTTTTCATATTTATTCAGGTTTGTGCAATTAGCTTTTATTTTCTATAGTTAAAAACATTAAATTGAAAACAATACTTTAAATGCTTAATAAACTAGTTTTAGTGGGTTTCAAAGGTCTGAGAAAATGCTTTTTTTGCATTGAACTTAGCATTTTTCTGCCACACATTTGTTTACATTTGATTAGTGGCTTTGAAACAGTGGAAAATCTTTTATTATTATTAATTTTACATCAAAATTTGATGTTACATAATTTTTTTTTAATCTGAAAATTTTATTTCCAAGTGTACATTTTTAATGTGTTCCTCTCAGACTTTTAAACTCCCTTGCATATTCTAACATTATACATATATATATATATATATATATGTGTGTGTGTATGTGTGTATGTGTGTGTGTGTGTGTGTGTGTGTGTGTGTGTGTGTGTGTGTGTGTGTGTGAGTGTGTGTGTGTAAAGCTGTACAGCTGTACAGCAAAACCGAAATCGGAGCACTCGGACCGGAGCGCCTGGACAGTAAAACCGCTTCCCCGGAGCCCCGCCCAAGCAGATTCTCAGTGCAATGCACTTTATGCATTTATTTACATTTTCCGAGCTCAGCACAGTGTAAGGATCCAGAGCAAGGGGCCGCAGCGGTGTGTGTTTAGACCAGAAACCCGCTCCCACTCCCCCCTCCCAAATACACACACACTGTCACTTTAATCAGTCTGAAATAAGCTCTTTTGCACTACAAATCACTTTTTTGCACTACATCACTATATCTGCACTGTTGTTTACTTTACTGGTTTGCACTCTATCCTCCATATGCCTTGTGCTTTATACACTGAATATATTTTTACATTTTACCTTATTTGTATATTTGTATAGTTGTATTTTGTATTTAATCTGTATTTGTTATCTGTATGCACCCAAGGGTCTGAGAGTAACGCAATTTCAATTCTCTGTGTGTATGTGCTGTACATGTGGAAGAATTGACAATAAAGCAGACTTGACTTGAAAGTTTGGAGTTGGAAAGATTTTTTCTTCTGCTCATCAAGACTGCATTTATTTGATCAAAAAATAGTCAAAATTGTGAAATATTATTACCATTTAAATGAAGTGTTTTTGATTGCAATATATATTACAATGTAAAGTATTTCTGTGATGCGCAGCTGTATTTTCAGCATCATTACTGCAGTCTTCAGTGTCACATGATCTTCAGAAATCAATATGCTGGTTTACTCAAGTTTGATCAATTACAACCCCAATTTTGGGCATTTTGTAAAATGCAATAAAATCCAAATAAATGCAGCCTTGGAGAGCAGAACAGACTTCTTTTAAAAACTTTAAAAAATCTTAATTATTGCAAACTTTTGATCAGTAGTGTACATGCAAACGATGATTAATAGAGGCCTGCGGCATTAAAACTCAATTCATGTATACGTCCAAATAGTAGCATACTGTCAATAGTGTGTACTTGCTTATCACTAATGAAGTACATACTCTGAGTGCAAAAAACCTTGATAGAAAAAAAATTTATTATATCAATGTGAAGCTTCTTACCCAATCACTGTTTAATAAAGCTAAAAAAAACACGTATTACCTGCGATTGCACTGTCCTTGCAGGATCAAGCAGAAAAAGATAAAGGAAATAATCCCTTTAAATCCTTCATTGACTTAATCATCAGGATTACAGTCCGAGCCTTTATCTTCTTCCTCATGAAGCATTTTCTACAGTCAATTCTGCTCCGGACTGTAGGTTTATAATCAGATACTGATCTCAAACTGCTCATACTTTTTACTTCCTCACATGTTCAATAACATCAAGTGTATCAAACTTTAAACGTAATTAAAAAAATATAAGCCTATTTATACCTATATACCTAAAATATATATCAATATCAAACAGAGCATGCTGCAAGCAACGCCAAGGTCATAATTTCGATTCCCAGTGAAACCATGAACTGATCAAAATGTATAATGCAAAGTTTCTTTGGATAACAGTGTCAGTCAAATGCATGAATGTCTAAAGTATATTTTTATAATAACAAATTCAAATTTTCAGTGCTTTAATTTCGTCTGTGTCTGATAACAACATGTTTCAGTATACAGCGACAGTGCTGTGAACAATGACACACTTTTAACAATTCAAATAAATTACACACACACCGAAAAAAACCCTAGAGAGAAGATAAAAGCACAAAAACAACAGCAAATAACAAAAAAGCAAGAAAAAAAACAGGAGGGAAAATAGAACAAAATATTTTTTTTTAAATGCAGTTAAATTAGAATGTAAACAGGTGCTCTATATATATATATATATATATAAATCCACCTATTTTAACTTAAAACATAGGTTCAGTTGCTGCATTAAAATTTTAAGTATAATCAACTTGGTTGATTGTAAAATATGTTTATAGCGTTTATAACGTTTGTAAACATCTAGTTTTATTTACCAGTATTTTAAATGACTTCTGAGTGTAAAAAAATGTGACTTATACACAGATGAGACTTATCCGTTTTATTTCCCTCGACCAGGGGTGTGTTTCCCAAAAGCATCGTTAGCCAACTATCGTCGCAAGTTCCAACATAGTTCAACGATTCGGTGTTTCCCGAAACCATAGATCAAACGAACATTCGCAAACAGCGTCGCAAACATACGTGGTATAACTACAGCTCTCCACCTGTGGTTAGAAGAATAGTTTCTTGTTAGTAAGACATATGGACTTAAATAAATGATGCTTTTGGGCACAAAGCAAGCTAACATGCAGTGCAATCTATATCTTCCATTCTATTTAAATATATATACACATTATAATCGATACATTTTAGCGCGTCCTCAATAAGCCCTGTTTTTGAACAGTGCGCATGTGCATAAATACTGCAGAGAACCCCGCGATGAATAAATTACACACACACCGAAAAAAACCCTAGAGAGAAGATAAAAGCACAAAAACAACAGCAAATAACAAAAAAGCAAGAAAAAAAACAGGAGGGAAAATAGAACAAAATATATTTTTTTAAATGCAGTTAAATTAGAATGTAAACAGGTGCTCTATATATATATATATATATATATAAATCCACCTATTTTAACTTAAAAACATAGGTTCAGTTGCTGCATTAAAATTTTAAGTATAATCAACTTGGTTGATTGTAAAATATGTTTATAGCATTTATAACGTTTGTAAACATCTAGTTTTATTTACCAGTATTTTAAATGACTTCTGAGTGTAAAAAAATGTGACTTATACACAGATGAGACTTATCCGTTTTATTTCCCTCGACCAGGGGTGTGTTTCCCAAAAGCATCGTTAGCCAACTATCGTCGCAAGTTCCAACATAGTTCAACGATTCGGTGTTTCCCGAAACCATAGATCAAACGAACATTCGCAAACAGCGTCGCAAACATACGTGGTATAACTACAGCTCTCCACCTGTGGTTAGAAGAATAGTTTCTTGTTAGTAAGACATATGGACTTAAATAAATGATGCTTTTGGGCACAAAGCAAGCTAACATGCAGTGCAATCTATATCTTCCATTCTATTTAAATATATATACACATTATAATCGATACATTTTAGCGCGTCCTCAATAAGCCCTGTTTTTGAACAGTGCGCATGTGCATAAATACTGCAGAGAACCCCGCGATGAATCAAACATCAAATAAAGCAAAACGACAGGGAACAAAACATAGTAACTTTGTCATCATGTGCCATGTTGAACACAGCAG
The DNA here is from genome assembly GCF_001515645.1 of Sinocyclocheilus grahami. Taxonomy (NCBI): domain Eukaryota; kingdom Metazoa; phylum Chordata; class Actinopteri; order Cypriniformes; family Cyprinidae; genus Sinocyclocheilus; species Sinocyclocheilus grahami. Next base: position 474,555 of record NW_015505822.1, read on the forward strand.
CATCTCAAGAGATCTCGAATCAATTAATTAGCAGACGTTATTACTCCACCACATGCGTGTGACATCATTAACAACGGCCCTAAATTGTTGAACTAATGTGGTTCAAGCGACGGAGATGCGAGCGTGTTCGTGACTGGCTAGTTAGTTTCCACAACAATGCAACGCACTCTGGTGGTTAATCAGTGAGTTACGTCGTTGTACGGGAAACGCACCCCTGAGCTGGGCCAAGGCATAAATGCAGATTAACAGATTAACACATGGTTACAATTAAAAGGGCACCGAGGGGCCCCCAAATAAACTTCTGCCTGGGGCCCCCATAAAGGCTTGGGCCCGCTGCTCTCGACAATGCAATTTTGACCCGGTGCCACCTTTACTGCTGCTCTGCGAAATTTCACAGGAAAAATACTGTACAGTCATTCAAATAGAAATCTGCATAATCGGGAGCTTCGTATTCAAGTTGTTCACGCGAATTCGCCACACTGAATAAAAGTAAAGCTGCTTGTTTTGAAAGTGACTTCTGCTTGAGCTAGGCTTAAATACATCTACAACTATTGATAATAGACGATATACTTTTTTGCATGCCCGAAATTCAACTTAAATTTCGTTAAAGTTACTACAATGTCAGGTGCAAAATATTTTCCAAATTATCACAGTATTGTTCGTACATTATTGATTAATTACCGATTACAAATTACATAACGGAAAGCGTAGTTGGTAACAATCTATTGGATTACACATATAAGGTAATGTATTGTGAATACTTTTTGATTACTTTTACATTACTTTTGATATAACTCATAAGGAAACATTTTCCATTCTTTATCAACTTGATCAAATCGGAGTCTGCAGAGGGTTTGTAAGGTGCTGGAAAGCGAATAATTAAATCATAAAAATATCAAATTAAACCAATTGTGTGGCCTCTCCATTTTCTGTGTAATTAGTCACCTGACTAGTGGCAGGTGCGTGCAGTTTCATAAAACTGGAAGACTTTCCGAGCATATGTGACCCTGCAGCACAAAAGCAGTGTTGAGTCGCTGGGGTATATTTGTAGCAATAGCCAACAATACATTGTATGGGTCACAATTGTAATTTTTCTTTTATGCCAAAAATCATTAGGATATTAAGTAAAGATCATGTTTCATGAAGATATTTTGTAAATCTCCTACCGTAAATATATCAAAACTTAATGTTTGATTAGTAATATGCATTGCTAAGAACTTCATTTGGACAACTTTAAAGATTATTTTCTCAATATTTAGATTTTTTTGCACCCTCAGATTCCAGATTTTCAAATATTGTTGTATCCTAACAAACCATACATCAATGGAAAGATTATTTATTCAGCTTCAGATGATGCATAAACCTCAATTTTGACAAAATTTACCCTTATGACTGGTTTTGTGGTCCAGGGTCACATATATAAGCGGTACAATGTTTTTAGAAAGTTAAGAGGAAAAAAAGAAAGAATTAGAGCAAATTAATACATAATGAATAATTTACTGTCATTGTGTAAATAATATGTAATCTACATAAAAGTTTTGGGAATTTGAATACGTAATCCAGATTAATCAGTTACTTCCCAGTGTATTAATAATACTTTATACAATTATTGTAATTATTATTTTTAATTAGGCTATTTAATTGGGGCTCGAGGAGTGTTTGTACAGTAATGGTTACAGTAATGTTACACGAAGGGCCTCCAGGGGCCCGAAGAGAACACAGCATCCTAATTACTCACTCACATCCGTCCTGAAAACGGTCTCACGCGTCTCAACTTTGGAAAGCTGGATTGTCAATTCCCTGATGGTTCACATGGGTCCCTGAAGGACCTTCTCCAGGCCTGGACGGCCTCACTTTGGGCTCCAACATTACCGGGGCCCTGTAGGACAGGAAGACCAACCCGCTAAAGACCAGCAGGACTGATGCAAAAATCCCCATGATGATACCGGGTCCGATGGACTGGTTCACCGGAGCTGATGGCATGCGAAACTCCGCCGGGAACAATATAGTCTGATTGTTTACAACAGAACTGAGATTCCAGCACACAGGAACGAGCGCAGAAGCTCCGGTAAGAATGAGCAAAACCCCACCAGAAGCAAATGCTAATCTGATCTTGTTTAATCCGAAGTAAACATTCCTGAGGCCGTAAACGACGCTGGCGTTTCCCGCGAGGCCCAGAAACAGAGCCACGATCATCAGCACCTGCGCCGCCACGATTTCTGGTGGCGTGAACGACTCAGACAAATGGATCCGCTGACAGAACATGATCTGATTGTCAGATAAAATCAGAGCGTGGCTATAAAAACACACTCTCCAAATACCAACCCATGCCAGTCCAGAGGTGATGACCGACAGATCGGACACTTCCCAAACCCTCCACTCCACCAGCCCGACGGTCACGATCACGAGCGTCCAGCCCACCGTCCCGAGCCACAGAGCCACGAGCTGCGCGTGAGCCGTGTGGACGAGGTAAGGCATGACGTCTGGTCTCAGACCGCAGTTTCCTGGAAAACATTGATCTAAACAATAATCAAAAAAGAAAAAACTAATAAAAATGCAGTAAAAATAACATTTACAAAATTATTAAATCAAATAAATGATAAATCAAATAAAAATTACAAATAAGCAAACTAATACAAATTTATAAATAAAAATCTAATAAAAATATATAAAAATAAAATAAATAATAAAACAAAAATGATCAAAAATAAAAAACTAAAAAACTAAGTAATTAAATAAATAATATAAATAAAAATATGCAAACAAATAAATTAAAAATAGATAAAAAAAATGTACAATAATAAAATTAAATATAAATACAAAAAAAAGTAAAAAAAAAAAAGATAAAAAAATTAAAACAGATAAAAAATAAATAAATAAAACAAATTATCAAAAATAAAAAAGTAATTAAATAATATAAATAAAAATATGCAAACAAATAAATTAAAAATAGATAAAAAAAATGTACAATAATAAAATTAAATATAAATACAAAAAAAAGTAAAAAAAAAAAAGATAAAAAAATTAAAACAGATAAAAAATAAATAAATAAAACAAATTATCAAAAATAAAAAAGTAATTAAATAATATAAATAAAAATATGCAAACAAATAAATTAAAAATAGATCAAAAAAATTAACAATATTAAAATTAAATACAAATACAAAAAAGTAAAAAAAATAAAAAATAAAAAGATTAAATAATAATAAAAAAAGATAAAAAATAAATAAATAAAACAAAAATAAAAAAGTAATTAAATAAATAATATAAATAAAAATATGCAAACAAATAAATTAAAAATAGATCAACAAAATAAACAATATTAAAATGAAATACAAATACAAAAAAAGTAAAAAAAATTAAAATAATAAATAAATAAATAAAACAAAAATAAAAAAAGTAATTAAATAAATAATATAAATAAAAATATGCAAACAAATAAATTAAAAATAGATCAACAAAATAAACAATATTAAAATTAAATACAAATACAAAAAAAAGTAATAAGATAATCAAATTATAAATAAAATACTTAAAATCAGACAATATAAAATAAATAACAACAATAAATAATAATAAAAAATATAATAAAAGCAAACAATAAAATAAATGATAAAATATGCAAATCCAACCCCTATAAAACACATACGCTTATATTTACAGCACGCTCTAAAACGTCCATCCTGAAGAGCCTCGATCGTCTCTCTGAAGCGGCTGAACGTGACTGCAGGTCTTTATGGAGTTAATTGCTTGTTGTGGGTTTAACTAACCAATGCCGTCTCCAAGAAACCTGGCAAACAGAGCTCTCAGACATCCCTCTGAGAGAACGAGACCGAGAGAGATTTAGTTTAGATCACCATCTTCCTGTTGCTCATGTTTCAGAAGCCAAACACAAACGTAATACTTCACCTAAAGGTCATGGTTAACATGGGCGTTTGTGCCAAAATATCATAGAGACTAAATAACCCTTTTTTACATTAATTTAATTAGATGTGCATAGATGAAGAAAGTGTATATTTGAGGTGCTGTCACCTATATATATATTTAGGTCACAGTTTCTATAATTTTTTTCACCTGTTTAATCATCAGAATATTTTGGCAGGTCTTTTAAAATTAGTGATGTCCAAACCAGGGCCCTTGATGACCTTTGATTTGGCCCACCATAAAAGAAGTGGAAAAACATGGCATTAAAGCACAGCTTCCTTTTTAATTTATATGTAGATATAAATCTTTTTTTCCCATTGTATATATAAGTGAATTTGATTTTAAAATGTATATATATATATATATATATGTATATAAAATGTATACATACATATTTTTTATATTGAATATAATATGTAATAAAAGTAAAAGTACTCATTTTCTTCCAAACAAATCTTACTGATCCCAAACTGAATGGTAGTGTAAGTATATATATATATATATATAAGAATATGATGATTTTACTGAAGCATAAGCTTCTTATTTGCATATTCCCATTATATATATCGTCGTATATTATAATGAGACGTGTGATACTTCACTGTTTTGCATTTTACATTTACAGCTCTGGATTAAACGCAAACTAGCTTTATATAAAACTGACTTTCAAACATTGTCATTCGTTTCTCAAGACGTTTTGTGGTCGTCTTAAAATATATTTCCAATCAGTATGCATCAAATATAATTGTATAATTAAAAATTTGAATCATATTACCATATCAGCACATGCTCGACTGATCCGTGAGTTTCTCTCGATGTAAAAGTGAATCTTCTCTCAGCGTTTCCTTCATCTTCAGCGCTGGACTGGAACCCGTCTGAAACTTCCTGCTGTTTAGAAATCTTCTGTAAATAAGCTCGTGAATATGTTTCTGTGAATGATTGACCATGGCTCATGATCACGGTCAACATCATAAAACCAAACAATGAGGAATCTGAGATCGGTCGCCTCATATTGGAAAATACAGTGACTCATAAAGATCATAAAATCATGGGTGACGCTTAATTATATACCGTAATATTCTTGTTTACAGCTAAATATTTATGAATCACTTCCTTACAGCAAGTGTGATATCAGACAGACAAATTAATTGTAACCCATCCATAACTATGAAGAGCTACAACAAAAGTTGCCATATATATTTTTATTTTTATTCCAATTTATTGCAGCAGAAGTGCACTGCAAGCGTGTTTATGAACAGTATATCACAAATGATTTTCCTGGTTCACAGGTTCATATTTTAGATAAGAGTAGAGATATTCTAAACCTCCCTTTCATTCACATGAAATGAGTAAAACAGCTTTTCAGTCTGGATCTAGTTAAGAATAAGCAGATCTAACTTTCAGTTAATAGCACCGTTAGCTTTCAGCCGCAAAGCAAATTAGTTAAACGCACATACAGGTAGAAAAAAACTTTTTTTTTAAAACGCTCAGAACTTATATGAGAATGATTTTGTGTTGATGGTAATAAATCTATTCAGTGCACACAAGCAGATATGAAATACGTCTGCTTAGAGTCTAGTTCCCAACAAGAGTTAACTTAACGTAGTCCAGTCCAGTCTAGACCAGTCCAGAGTTCAGTATAGTGCGCTATGGATCAGTATAGTTCAGTACAGCAGTCTCTGGTCCAGCGGCAGACTGTCCTTCAGACATTTGAGCTGCTCTTCACCCAGTTTGATCTTATCCTCCAGTTTACGCTGCTCAATGATGAGCGCCGACTTCATTTTGACGAAGTGCCGGTAGTCTGCGAGACACTCTTCGCTGAGGTGACTGGCCAGAATCTCATAAACCAGACGTTCCCTTCGGTCCAAGTTCTCCTTCAGCTCTTTGGCGTCTTCGTGCTGGCGAATCAGCAGTTTGCGTTTTTCGGTCAAAGTGTGCTGAAAGTACCACACAAGTATAGTTTATTGTACAAAACATTCAGAAAATGTGCTTTGGTCCAAGAACTAATTATGTCAAATTAGGACTTATTCAGTCAAATATCTCCAAACTGTTACCTTAAATCATAAAGTTGAATTCAGAGACATTACTTTCATGTTCTTTGACAACGTGGCCATGATTTACTAAAACGAAGGAAGGAATTAGTATTATGTGGCTAAGATTTACTAAAATATGGGAACAAAATAGTCCAACATGGCTACGATTTGTTAAAAACGAAGGAACGAATAGTACAACGTGGCCACTATTTACTAAAACGAGGGAACAAATTAGTATAACATGGCTATGATTTGTTAAAAACGAAGGAACGAGTAGTACAACGTGGCCACAATTTACTAAAACGAGGGAACAAATTAGTATAACATGGCTATGATTTGTTAAAAACGAAGGAACGAGTAGTACAACGTGGCCACAATTTACTAAAACGAGGGAACAAATTAGTATAACATGGCTATGATTTGTTAAAAACGAAGGAACGAGTAGTACAACGTGGCCACAATTTACTAAAACGAGGGAACAAATTAGTATAACATGGCTATGATTTGTTAAAAACGAAGGAACGAGTAGTACAACGTGGCCACAATTTACTAAAACGAGGGAACAAATTAGTATAACATGGCTATGATTTGTTAAAAACGAAGGAACGAGTAGTACAACGTGGCCACAATTTACTAAAACGAGGGAACAAATTAGTATAACATGGCTATGATTTGTTAAAAACGAAGGAACGAGTAGTACAACGTGGCCACAATTTACTAAAACGAGGGAACAAATTAGTATAACATGGCTATGATTTGTTAAAAACGAAGGAACGAGTAGTACAACGTGGCCACAATTTACTAAAACGAGGGAACAAATTAGTATAACATGGCTATGATTTGTTAAAAACGAAGGAACGAGTAGTACAACGTGGCCACAATTTACTAAAACGAGGGAACAAATTAGTATAACATGGCTATGATTTGTTAAAAACGAAGGAACGAGTAGTACAACGTGGCCACAATTTACTAAAACGAGGGAACAAATTAGTATAACATGGCTATGATTTGTTAAAAACGAAGGAACGAGTAGTACAACGTGGCCACAATTTACTAAAACGAGGGAACAAATTAGTATAACATGGCTATGATTTGTTAAAAACGAAGGAACGAGTAGTACAACGTGGCCACAATTTACTAAAACGAGGGAACAAATTAGTATAACATGGCTATGATTTGTTAAAAACGAAGGAACGAGTAGTACAACGTGGCCACAATTTACTAAAACGAGGGAACAAATTAGTATAACATGGCTATGATTTGTTAAAAACGAAGGAACGAGTAGTACAACGTGGCCACAATTTACTAAAACGAGGGAACAAATTAGTATAACATGGCTATGATTTGTTAAAAACGAAGGAACGAGTAGTACAACGTGGCCACAATTTACTAAAACGAGGGAACAAATTAGTATAACATGGCTATGATTTGTTAAAAACGAAGGAACGAGTAGTACAACGTGGCCACAATTTACTAAAACGAGGGAACAAATTAGTATAACATGGCTATGATTTGTTAAAAACGAAGGAACGAGTAGTACAACGTGGCCACAATTTACTAAAACGAGGGAACAAATTAGTATAACATGGCTATGATTTGTTAAAAACGAAGGAACGAGTAGTACAACGTGGCCACAATTTACTAAAACGAGGGAACAAATTAGTATAACATGGCTATGATTTGTTAAAAACGAAGGAACGAGTAGTACAACGTGGCCACAATTTACTAAAACGAGGGAACAAATTAGTATAACATGGCTATGATTTGTTAAAAACGAAGGAACGAGTAGTACAACGTGGCCACAATTTACTAAAACGAGGGAACAAATTAGTATAACATGGCTATGATTTGTTAAAAACGAAGGAACGAGTAGTACAACGTGGCCACAATTTACTAAAACGAGGGAACAAATTAGTATAACATGGCTATGATTTGTTAAAAACGAAGGAACGAGTAGTACAACGTGGCCACAATTTACTAAAACGAGGGAACAAATTAGTATAACATGGCTATGATTTGTTAAAAACGAAGGAACGAGTAGTACAACGTGGCCACAATTTACTAAAACGAGGGAACAAATTAGTATAACATGGCTATGATTTGTTAAAAACGAAGGAACGAGTAGTACAACGTGGCCACAATTTACTAAAACGAGGGAACAAATTAGTACTATCTGGCAACGACTCACTAAAATGAAGGAACGAATAGTGCAGCAAAAGAAAAATTTTTCACATGCATCTCATTTATACCTTCTCGTCCGCTAACGTTCCCTCCTCCAGGTTGTTCAGGGCATTTTCCACTCGGGCCAGTCGGCCGGACAGAGACAGCAACAGACTGACCACTTTGTCCAGGTCACCCACGAACATGCGAAACTTCTCCAGCTCGTTGGGTTTGCAGACGGTCTGTACAGTGTCTTCCACTTCCTCTCCCAGAACGTTATTGTCCTGCACGTCCTCCTGCAGGCTTTCACGAGCCTCTCGAAGCACGAGCAGCTTCTTACTTAAGCTGTCGATCAACTCTTGCTACATAGAGACAGAAATGACAAAGACACACTTTAAGAATTAAAAACATCTATTTACATCTATACAATCATCAAACATTTATACAATCCAGACAGAATAAATTATTAGTGCAGAGCTGCTTAGCTGAATAAATATAATTATTTTCACAATGAACAGATTTATGCAGATTTTAAGCAATGAGAATAAATGCATTTTGAAAATGTTTATTTAAATAAAATAGATGCAAATCATTATATACTATGTCATGATTTCAAGCTTTTTAAGGATATTTTTCAATATTTTTATTTGTCAAATACAGTTAAATACAGAATACAATCTGCACTGAAATGTAAAGTGTAAAATGTTTGTAAAATTTAGTGTAAAATATTAGTAAAAGTGAAATAGTGTAAAATATTTGTAAAAATGTCAAGTGTAAATGTTCGTAAATGTTTGCAAATGTTTCAAATAGCTTGAAATGTTTGCAAATGTTTCAGTTGCAATTGCACAAAATGTTTGTAAAATGTAGTGTAAAATATTTGTAAAAGTGAAATAGTGTAAAATATTTGTAAACATTTCAAGTGTAAATGTTCGTAAATGTTTGCAAATAGCTTGAAATGTTTGCAAATGTTTCAAATAGCTTGAAATGATATATAGTAAAATATAGTAAAATGTAAATGTTTGTAAAATGTCAATGTAGTAAAATGTTATAAAATTGTAAATAGCATAAAGTGTTTGCAAAATATTGTAAATAGTATAAAATAGTGTAAAATGTTAGTAATTGTTGTAAATAGTGCAAAATGTTTGTAAAATGTAAATAGCGTAAAATGTTGGTAAATGTTGTAACATGTAAATAATGTAAAATATTTGTAAAAATGTTAATAGAGTAGAATGCAAATGCTTGTAAAATGTTAATGTTGTAAACTTATAAATCGCATAAAATGTTTGTAAATGCTGTAGTGTAAACTGTTTGTAAAATGCAAATAACATAAAATGTTAGTAAATGTTGTAAATTGTTGTAAATCGTGCAAAATGTTTGTAAAATTTAAATAACGTAAAATGTTGGTAAAATTTTGTAACTAGTGTAAAATGTTTGTAAAAGGTTTGTAAAATAATGTAAATAGTGTATAATGTTCTGCACTCAAGGTGTTTGAGTGCAGAAATCTGGTCTGTTTCATTCATGTATGACTGACAAATATGCAGATCATTACCAGTTCTTACTGAAAGCAAAAATGTTGAACAAAGCGACAAAGTTACAACCAATCAAAACATGTAATATGTGAAGCAACCAATGAGAACATCTGTGGGTGGGGCTACCAGTACAACACAATTAAAGTAAAAACCAAGCAAAGAAATGGACATAAACATTGCACCTTCTTGTTGGACAGGTCATAATCAAGTTCATCCTCTGAATCTTGTTCCTCCATGTGATCCTGCATGTCCTTCATCTTTATGAGCAGCTCTGCTTTAGGTGCAGATGTGCTATAATACGACGAACTGTTCACTAACGACACTGATGATGCCAAATTGTCCTCCACCCTGCAGAAATCAAAGAAAATCCATATATAAATACAGTTTTATGATTCTCAAACATGAAACACAGTCACAGATTTAAAGTCAAATACATTGTACTTGCTATATGTGTGTGTATCAGTAGAGGGCAGTAGAGAACAGGTTTTCAGTCTAAAGCTGTGATTTATGAATAAGACAGGTAACTGATCCCGATTTAATGACTCAATTATTTGAGTCAATACTATTTTAGGACCATTCTTTGCTTATTTTTGCATTATGTACATTCATTACCATAATGCTCATTACCAAAAATGCTAAATAATGTCATCTACATAATGTGAAGACTGGACATGTTTTTGTGAGATTCTCAGGCAGTGTACCTCTGCTGTGTATTTTTGGGAGACGTCTGTTTGGAGGCCGCTTTCCTCCTCTGCTGCGCTCCCTCCAGGAGCTGCTCCCCCTGTGGAAATATTCCCTCCATCAGATCCATGGTAGTCTTCATCTTACTCTGATCCAAGATGTCCACCAGACTCTTGTCCTTCCCCATGATATCTCTGGCCAGCTCCTCTCGTTTCAGGTCCTCCTCTGAGTGTTCGCCCACACCATTGCTCCTCACCCTCTCTTTATTGTCTAGTACCATCTCGCCAGTCTGACGTTCTGCGTTTCTACTTGGATCCAGGTGGGTGTAGGCAATAAACGGCGACTTCGATTGCTCTGGAGTATCTAGATTTTTTAGCTGGCCAGTTTTAGGCACCTCAGAGCCTCCAGATGATTCACCATGTGGCAGATAGTTTCGGTTTTCTCCCTCTGAACCGTTTTCTGTACAAATGATCTGTATGGGAACCTTTCGCCCAGCAGTGTTTGGCTCTGATGTTTCCTCCATCTTACTACTGCAATAGGGGACAAAAATTGGCGATAATGATCACCTTAAAATAGCTAAATATGGGCAGATTCATAGTCTATAGCCTACTGTCCTATAAGTATCTAAAACTCTACTTACCTGCATGGATCCTTTTTCTGCACAGTTGCAGGTGGCTGTGGAGAGGACTGAGGAGAAGGAGAACGTGTTCTGCTGGCTGAGGTTACCGTCAGGTCAATGTTCTGCTTGGGAGAAATGGAGGAATGACCTAAAAGATGTAGCGTGTGTGATAACATCCCCTCGGTGTCTGATCTCCGATTGTCCTCTGAGGTCGGGCATTTGTCTCTCTCCAGATGTTCTGATGGACATGGTCCTTGAGTTGGCTCAGGGGAAGAGGTCTGAACTCTAACTTCCTTGGAGGCTCTGAAAGGGCATGTGGTTTCTGGCTGTTTGGGTTGGACAGACCTCTGCAGTTCATGACTTTTGTTTTTAGGAAGCTGTTGCTCTGATACGGGAACCTGGAGATGATGTGAGGAGAATGGTGGTGGATACCTGGCAAGTCTGGGTTTCTGGTTGGAGGAAAGAGGTGCCACATCACTTTCCAGAACGTTCAGTGTGATGGACTCTAGAGGCTCAGAGATGTTGAGCAGACCATGCTCTCTTTCGGATACACTGTGATGTTGAAATTACAAAAAAATATATTAATTATCAGTCTGTACATTAGCAAATCACAGAAAATATAACCATCTCAGATTGTCACAAAGACAAGACAAGAAATCCTAACCTAGTGATATGGGCCTCCTGTTGGTCCTTGGCTTCAGGCGGAGATTCAACAGGAGACTTTCTGGGTGGCAGAGGGATATTCTGAAAGAAATATGGATCCGTTTACACAGATGCCAAAGATTCTTCTACCTGAAGGACAGACTAGCCCTTCTTAAAGATCATATTACCTATCTTGATTCACTGTGCCAGCAGCAAACTCTTTACAACTATTACCAAACAATACAATCTCTTAATCATCTGCTTCTGCAGAGAAAACATGGTGTATCTAATGAAATGTAGATTATGTTGAATTACCAACTTTATGAAGGTGACATCTGGGCACTAAAGACATTATCAGTACCATGACAAAACAAAGAATCTTCTTACCTGTCCGTAGAAGTCAGCAGAAGGGGAGGAACGGGATCTTTCGTGAACACACACTGTACTGTTGGATTCCTCCAAGCCTGAGTCCAGGATGTTTTCAGCTGAACGATATCTGCTTGTGGCTCTTCTTTCCACTGGCTTCTTCTGCATGTTCCATGTAGCTTCATATTCTGCAAATGTACCGAGTCGTTGTTGCTCCTCTGTATTAAGATCAGAATGGCTCGATTTACTGTGTTTTAAGGGAGCTAGATGGATGCTTTCGCTGTTTCCAGTTAATCTAGTCTTTCTCTCATCTTGGTCTTCAGTTGGACTGAGCAGGGATTGCTTTGGAATGGGCTTTTGGAGAACTGGTTTGAAGGAACCTTCGAAGAACTTATATCGGTCCACAAAGCACCCAGCTGCCTTATCCTCAACTCCTACTTCATTGATCTTGTCTGGTTCAGAGAAGGAATGTATCTTTTTATCCATGGGAAACCTTTTACGCCCCCCAATGCGGTTGACTTGCCCATAAACAGGCCCAGGTTTTTTGGGAAGTTGACCCGGTGCAACTTCGTTCCCAGGAAACTCCAGGTCCCTCCTCATAAACGATGTGGCCTTCAGAACTTTGGCTTGGGCTTCCTTCAGATGATCCTTGTACGTGTTGGTGAAGGAACCATCAGAAGATGATGTGCAGGTCTCATTGGATTTCATGATGTCAGAGTCCTCCTCAACTTCACTTAAGCAGGTCAAGGTAGCTGCACTTCTGCTTTTCTGAAGCTGGGACTTCTTCTGTTGGATCTCGTTGCGTAGAGTTGTGGCATAGCGGTCACTCCGTCTTCCCTGTTTGCCACCGATGGCATCAGTTGATTCTTGACCACCTCCTTTGACCGTTACTGATTTTTCTGCCATCTTCTTGCTCTCCTGGGCCAAAGAGTGCAACATGGGTGTCTTGTGTGGACAGATCTTGTAATCCTGCTTGCTGATCCATGGATTGTCCTGGTGGTAAGTGGACACAGAGTTCTTCTGCTCCATCTGGTGATTTGGTACATGCCTGGAAGGCTGTGGCTTAACTCCCTCTTTCTTCTTTGGAATCTCTCTTTCCCCGGAGCTGGACTTTGAAATCAGATGATTTGGTACTGGGGACGTAGCTTGAGATGAAGGAGCAGTGATGGCCTGTTTGCTGTAACCGTTGGAGCTCTTGTTCTCAGGTACACTGAGGTACGGCTGGGGATACTTTGTCTTCACAACCTTTTGAGAACCAACAAAGCTTCTGTCTGTGGCACCTCGAGTGGTTCCTGTTTCAGACCTCCGTTCATCTTCCATCCAACCCTGTGTAGGGGATTCCAGGGATGGCTGCTGGGCAGTGATGCAGTAGTAACGGAAATGAGCCTGGCCCTCATGATTGGGGTCAAATGCCATGGGGGTTCTGGTTTGGTTTCGACTGCCAGTGTTGGTGGGCAAATCTTGAAGGCTTCGGTAGTTGCTCCCAATGCTCTGGGTCTTTGGTGAACATGTAGCATTGGGGTACACAGAAAAGGTACTATCATCGCTGTGCTGTCTCTGATGCTGAAGTTCATATGCAAATGGGTTCTGGCCTTGTCTAACATCAGTGCTTGACTTGGAAAAGAGTTTGGTAGGGTTCGGCTGATTTGGGTAGTACTCAACCGAAAGATACGGCTGAAGAAAGTCCTTCTTTGGAGGTGGGTTGTAGCTGTGTCTCGCTTCACGCCCTCGTTCACCATCCAACTGTCGGTCCACAGCTCTGCAGTGAGGTTTCTGTGGTGGATACACAGAAAGTCCTTCAGGGAACGATCCCACCAAGCTCTTCTCATGAACTCTGGTGGCAATGAAACTATCACTACGCAAGGGTGGAGAAGGAGCAGAAGGAGCAGAAGGAGCTTGAGTAGTGGACATCTTGTTCTCAGGAATATGCCACACAGGTCTATGGTTGGATCTTCCAGTGGAGGAGAATTTGGAGCTAGCTTGCTCCTCCACGCTGGGACTCACTCGTCCCCCGTTGCCCATGGGGATCTGCAGGTATCTATAGCAGTCACTGGAAACTCCTAAATTACTGGGAATGCCTCTATAAAACATCCCTTCTGTGCTAGTGACACCCCGAGGTGCACTGTGGTCAGCTGTGCCTGACAAAAACGTGTTACATGCAGAATTAGGTTTGCTGATGGCACTCTCAAACACTGGGTGATCTGCTGCACCATTGGGTTTGCTCGATAATGGCTGCTCTTTCGAGCAAGCATGAGATGAGGGCTCTACACTTTCCATATTTCCCACAGAGCTGAACTGGCAGGATACTTGTCGCAGATTGGTCTGTCCCCAACAGCTGGTGAAGTCTTTTGAAAGCGACCTGGTAAAAACAAAGAAAATTAATGATGTTGATTGAGTTAAATTTGAATCAATTGAATTTAAATACTCAGAATCTCACCCTGCATCATATTTTGTCTGCCAGGTGGGGTCGGGTACAGGGTTGGGTTCAGATTTGGGGGTGTCGGTGGTAGAGTTATCCGTGGATTTAGCGGAGTGCCACGAATGGGGTCTACATGACGATTCATTACTCCTGAAATAAAAATAGAAATCTTCACTACGTAAAACCAATTTTAGCTTCAAATTAGAGCATTGTGAAGCTTTCAGAAAGAAAGACTACTCTTCCAGTTTGGTCTTATTCTAGAAATTGCAACAGTACTTTGCGTATCACTATGCAAGTGGTTAAAAATAAGGACAAATGAACATTTGAAATGGATAAATAGAAATAAATAATATATAAAAATTAATAAAGAAATAAAATTTAAATCTACATATGATAAACATCATGAATACAGAATTTTATCATATTAAGTACCAGCCCTATGTCTAAATGGTCTGTTGGATTATATGTCACAATATTCAATTTATGAATTATTAAAAAATAAATTATTTAAAATAAAATGAATACTGTAATAAGTTAAAGTTAAACTAAATTAAGAGGTCAAGCATCAGATTAATTCAGAATATCAGGAATATTTCTGCTCCAAGAGATGTTTTAATTTTAAATATCATAAATTGTGAATAACATAATGCCATCCTTTTGTATAATATACATTTCATGATAATCACTCGTTTAGCAGCAAGTGACGTACCCTTTGAAGTGGTTTTTCCTGAAATGCATGAGGTGGAAAAGGAGGGGGGAACTCAGATTAACACAATAAACACAAGCAGAATATTTGTTTATTTTTGACAACACTCATCAACAAGACAGCAGGAAACACTGAAGATGCTGCACTGATGTTCACAGGTTCTACAGAAGCCAGTGGAAATGACACACGATAATCAGCTTAAGCGTATAATCCCCGTCTTGCACGTGAACAGCACAGCTACAGCTAAGATGCCACACGGCAAAGGATGTGATACTCGGGTCTGGCAGGGCCGATGGGTGATGTAACTACAGGGTCACGCAGGGCTGGGGTCACGAGACAGAAGCCAACGGCTGCACGATACCTCATAGAACTTCTCAAAATCTTGGTGAGAAAATTCCTGGCCACATGCACTTCACTTTCTGCAGGCATTGTTTGCGTTACAATATCCACCATTTTAACTTTCCTGCGCAACAAGGAGGAGAAAAAACAATATATGCTGTAGAACAACTGGAGAATAAAAGATTATGAATTATTATATGATAAATATAAATTTTAGATTTAAAAAAAAAATTAATATAAAGTAAATACAAAAATACTAATTATATATACAAATATATATATATACACTGTATGTACACTGTGTATATATGCATAAGTCACTTTGGATAAAAGTGTCTGCTAAATGCATAAATGTAAATGTAATAGATAAATAAAAATAAGTGTTTTTTTTGTAATTTTTGTAAAATAAATTATCAAGCTAATTTATACTAAAAGTACATGATTCATATCATAAGAAGTCACTTCAGCTGAGTCTAATGAAAGATTCACAGCGTCAGAACATAAAACGCAGTAAAATTAGCCGTGTCTACTGCTATACACTATTGCATATTTTGATGAAAGTGTACTATCATCACTTCTACAGTATTTCTAACGCAAAACAAGCACGCTTCTCTGATTAATTTCCAGTCCGCTCGGGGGTAACTGGGGTAAAGCTCGTTTCCGGATGGATAGAGGCTACCATACGCTGAGCAACAGAGGAGCGACTGCATGTGATCAGTGTGAGCTTAGAGTCTTTTAATCTGTCACAAAGGAAGATGAGCAGCTATGCATTCTTCTCGATCTGTCGTCTGTCTGAGAGAACGACCGTCACGTCAGTTCAGAATAATGACCGATCCGTCCGATCAAGACTTGTGTGGATTGTTTGAGAGCAGGGTTATAGTTAACTAAAACTGAGACTAACTTTAAAAACCATTAAAAAATAAAGTTAAACATTAACTGAAATAAAATATAGTATCAAAAACTTATTTCAGATAGTTTACTAAAACCGTAACTAAAATGAAAATCTAATTATATATATATATATAAAGATTCAACATATTAATATTTGTAAGCTGAAATAAAATAAAATATAATTTTTTTTTATTTCAGCCAGTTGCCAGAGCAACATTTCTCATTTTAATTTAGTTTAACTTGATGCACTAAAATAACTAAAGTAAAATTAATAAAAAAAAATAAAAATAATAAATTATATATATATATATATACACATACACACACATGACAAAAAAAAAGACAAAAACACAACAAAATTACTAAACTTTAAAATTAAAATAAAAAATATACAACTAAAGTAAAATTTTTCTGAATTGTGTTTTTGTCATTTTTAGTAGTTTATATATACAGTATATCAACTACTAAAAATGACAAAAACACAATTCAGAAAGATTCAAAATACTAATAAACGTTAACTGAAATAACCTTTAAAAAAATCATTTCAGCTAGCTGGCAAGGCAACATTTCTCAGTTTAATTTAATTTAATGTTGTCCTAAAATAACTAAAACTAAAATAAAAATTAATAAAAACTGTATTGACATACATCCTAAAAATAACAAAAACACAAAAAAATATTAAAACTAATATATTACTAAATATTATAATAACTAAAATAAAAATGAAAACAAAAAAAATGTAATATGTTAATTAACGTTAACTGAAATAAAATGAAATAACATATTAAAAAACATTTTATTTCAGCTAGTCGCAAAGGCAAAATTTCTCATTTTAATTTAGTTTAACTAAAATAAAACTATGTAAAAATTCATAAAAAAAACTAAAAACGTCAAAAACAACAAAAATACTAAACCTTCAACTAAAGTTAAAATTAAAAATGGTATCTAAATGATACGAAAATGTAAAATTATTTGCACTAATTCTACACTATGTTGTTGTTAGAAAAATATTAAATATTGATGTAGTTTATCTAGTCAGGTGAAGATGAGAGTGACTCTTTAACATCATATGCAGTTTTTGTAGAGCAAAATAGAGAAATGCATGACAACAAACACTACAAATAAATAACAAAGCATCAATACGCTGATGAACATGGACAAACTCACCCAGTTTCTTCACAGTAAACCTGATTTAAAGTGACAAAAGTCATTTATTTAACATCCTTGACAGCACTGATTTTCTTTGGCTGCATATTTTTCCAGCAAGTCACATTCCTCTGATGTGTGGATGCAAACGAACCTCTAGGAACCTTAAGGCATGTGTGGAAAGACCTGCACCTACAGCTAATGCAGGTTAAACGTCCGGCCTTTAACCCACATACACGCTCAAAAACTCTGATGCAACCGAAGCACCCGAAAACAACACAAACAGCGAGTATGTGACTGACAGCACATTCCAGTCAACAGCAGATTTCCTTAAGAGATTACAGACGTCTGAGACGGGGAGGAGTGAGGAGTATTATAGTAACGCGCTCTGAAATCGGCTGATCTGATTGGCTGAAGGTCTGTCACATATCATGAGCATGTGAAAGTAGAACTAAAGACAAATAAACTGAAATATAGACAAACATTTAAAACATAAATAGCATTAAATAAAAAAACATTATTATAATTAAATTAAATATGAATTAATATATAAATAAAATAATAAATGTAAATCTACTTATAGATACTACATGAACATTTAAAATAGATAAATAGTCATAAAATAAATTAACAATTTATAAATTAAAAAAATATATATTTACAATTAATAATTAAAATAAATGTAAATCTACTTAAGAAGAAATAAAAATGTTAAATAGATAAATAGTCATAAAAAAATTACTAACAATTACTAAATAAAATAATAAATATAATGTAAATCTACTTAAGGATAAAAACATTTAACATAGATAAAAACGAAATAAAAAATACTAACAAAATAAATAAATAAATAAATAAATAAAATAATAAATATAATGTAAATCAACTTAAGGACAAATATACATTTAAAATAGATAAACAGTAATAAATAAAAAACATACATATTAACAATTAATAAAGAAAGTATATCTACTTAAGGATAAATTAAAAATTAAAATAGATCAATAGTAATAAATAAGAAAAATAATATTAACAGAATGTAAATCTACTTATGATAAATAAACATGATGAATACAGAATTGTACAGTTTTAAGTACAAGTCTTGTTTTGGATTTTATGTCAACATATTCAGAAGCACAAAATAACAAATAATTTTTTGTTTGAATTATAAAAGGGGAAAAAAATATTTTCTTTTAAATAAAATGTATGCTAATAATCAAGTTAAAGGGGTTAAGAAAACATCAGGTGTAATTTGAAACTTTATTATCATGATTTTTCAACTCTTCACTCAAATTGGTAAAACATGCTATTAAAAAGTAAATTAAATAAATAAATTAAAATTAAATTAAAATGCAAAAGAGGTGCTATCAGACTGTTAAAAACAGTTAAACTCTGTGGACCCGAATACGCGTTAAAAATGTTTATGCTTCATTTACATAGCCTTCCTTATATGGTATCAGCCCATATATGGGTTCATTTGAAAGCTTGGAGTGTCCTCTTTATAATGTTATTTATAAAGAATTACACTCATATTTTGTAGTTCAAAGGTTTTTCTTTACAATGACATTTTTTTTTCATTTCCTCCATTGTATGCGTGTAGGGTAAACATTAGAATTTGAGTATGTCAAATTTAGGCGAAAATACCAAAAAACGCCCTGAGCATAATTAAACCCCACCACACTAGATGTGATCTAAATTGCGATTTTCTACCAAAACTGACTTTGGTGAAGCCTCAACAATCAGATAAAGTATTTCTGAGCGACAAACGCAGCATATATTGAAGACACTGAAAAAAGTGATTTGCCAAACACTATCAAAACAGCTCAGCTGGTGAATCAGAGTGTTAATGAAGAGCTGGCTGAATTCTCGTTAGCTGAGTCAGTGTGATGATCCTGGACTGAAGCGTGAACAGAGGCTGATGGACACACAACAATAGAAACGCAGTGATAATCAGCAGCAGGATTACGCCTCATACAAACACACAGAGCCCAACCTGAACCCAACATACAATACACACTCGCATTTCAATGCATACACTATGAAACGAGTATTTCTACAGTAAGAGACTGTAAAATGCTACAGTAAGTGGTTAACAGTACGGTGATAAACTGTATTCAATCTAATGCGACATTAAATGTGATTTTTGTAAAATACTGACAAATGCAGTGTTTGGAAGTGAAAAACAAGTCATCGTAAACTGACAGAGTTCCTTACATTTGATGGTTTTTCATTGAAATAATTGTGTTTATTCTTAGTTTTTTCTTATTGGTTATGCACGTTAGGGTTTTATGTTAACTCTTATGTTGTTAAATTAATGTTTATTGCATTATTTTAGCGTCATGTGTGTTACCATGATGGCGATTTGTATGCATCTTTTGTTTATTAGTATTATCCTCAGCTACTTGTGATGAACTTTGATTTATCATGTGGTTTTCTCTTTACTGCCTGTGTTTTATGGTGGCTGTCATTATAACATAACGGGAAAAAACAGATATATTAACATTATTTCTGTTAAGGAAATACATGTTTTTACTGTAAATTTAAGCTTAATCTGTAAAACTTAAAATCTTGCTACAATATAAAAATATTTTTAATTTTTGTTAAACGGATTACTGGAGTATGTTTTACAGGAAATGTCAATTTTTCATGTTTAATGTTTCAATGTGTTAGTTGCCGTTTCTTTGCATTTGTTTGTGAAATTTACTAGCAATTTATGAGTGAAAATTGTTTGTACAACAAATTTCTTTCAAGCAGCTGCCATTTTTACCATAAATGTCATTGTTTTGTATAGTGTATTTATTATCTGAGGCAGGTTTTATCTAATAAATATATTCCTATAAAAAGAACTACGGCAGTACAATGATTACACCTGCTCAAAATTAATGTTTTAATTAGTTGTGACTCAAATAAAACCATCAATGGGTATGATGTGAAGCTAAAAGCTAATGAGCTTAAAAAAAACTTTCCACAAAACAAGATTAGTTTGAAGTTAAAGAAAGTTGAAAAAGGCAAAACAATAACAGTGAAGTGACAAAAAACAGCAAATGAAGCGTGTTTGCACCCTAATCCTGTACAGCTGTGTGACGGAGGACACCAGCGCAAACATCACACAAACAAAGATTATCTGAGAAGAAAGATCTCAAGAGGAATCTCACAGATGGTTAAAGCTCAAACTCCACACAACCTCCACAATCCTGAAAGCAAACATCAGCGCAACCACTAGATCAGAAATTACTAGAACTGAGAACAATCAAGCTCAAAACGTAAAGAAAATCTTTAAGGCAAGACACTACACAGGGTTAAATGGGGTGAATAGGGTTACAAATTTAACTAATAGATATCACCATACTTCCACATTTGGTTGTTTACATTATGAATTGCAATTTTTTTTGCATTACAAGTTTTAAAAAAAAATTAAATACGCACTAATTTGCATTTCCAGAAAATAAATTCAGGTTTAAAGCCAGATTTAAAATTCTTGTTTGATTTTGTTGACATATTAGAGTTATAGGTTTTTACTGAGTGGATTTTAGATTTCTCTTTTTATCACTCCATAAATTAGAAAATATTGTGAAACAGACTGAAAAAATAAATTTTCACCCAGTTTTTCTAGGAATACAATGTTCTATAAATCAGTGTGAATGATATATGAACAAACCCCTCAGTAAAAACCTTCAGAATATAGACAAGAACAAAACTGTAAATTTTGGTGTATGTAAGTGCTGCTGAAGTGCAGGAGAAAACTTTTAAATATATGTATGTTAATAGAAATCTACAGACGTAAATAGATCAAATGCAATAATAATCTCAAGTGAATGATATATGAACAAACCCTTCAGTAAAAACCTTCAGAACATAGAGAGGAATAAAACTGTAAATTTTGGTGTATGTAAGTGCTGCTGAAGTGGAGAAAAAACTCACGGTCTTTTAAAGATATGGATTTTCACCATGTTTTTAGATATTAAATGTTGTAGAAATCAATGTGAATGATATATGAACAAACCCCTCAGTAAAAATCTTCAGAATATAGATAGGAATAAAACTGCTAAGTTTGGTGTATGTAAGTGCTGCTGAAGTGGAGAAAAAACTCATTTTGGGAAAACGGCCTTTAGAAATATGTATTGTAATTTAAATCTACAGACGCAAATAGATTAAATGCAGTGATAAAATTAGTGTGAATGATATATGAACAAATCCCTCAGTAAAAACCTTCAGAATATAGATAGGAATAAATTCTGGTGTATGTAAGTGCTGCTGAAGTGCAGGAGAAAACTTTTAAAGATGTATTGCAACTGAAATCTACAGACGCAAATAGATAAAGTGCAATAAACTCTTAAATGTATTTTGCATTATTTTTTTCCACTAGTCTGATACAGCATGTTATGAAAAGCCAAAAATCAAACTAAAACCTCAAAATTGACCAGTGCATGAACAATGGTTTTGCCTGTAGTGTCTTGCCTAAAATCTCTGCAGAAGTTATCTAAATGTGAACTCAAAAATTACTTGTCCAATTCTCCCTAAATGATCTGAGCTGCCCTCCACAATAATTGTACAGTTCTACTCTTACTGTATGTCAACTATTGTGTCTTTCTAATTATGTTCTGAGGCAAATAACATGTGAGCAATTACATTCCCTCTGCGAACAGCTTCTCTAACCAACAAAAAACCTCCAAATCTCCATATGAGATCCACTCCTGCAGTTTCTGTAAATATGGCAGCGTCTCAAATCCCTGCGCTTCACCAGCTCATGATGTAACAGTTGTCACAGCAAAAAAATAAACTTGAAATAAAATAAATGTTAACTAAAATAAAATATATCAAAATATTTTATTTCAGCTAGCTGCCAAAGCAACATTTCTCACTTTCATTTAGTTAAACTGGATGTAATAAAACTACTAAAACTAAAACAAAAATGCAACAAAATTACTCAAACAAAATTAAATAAATGGTAAATCTAAAAATAAAAACTAATTTAAAATATTAATAAACACTATAATACTAATCTCAATGCTAAAATAACACTGGTATAGTCCTTACAATGTCATTCTGACATTATTTTCTGTTTTATTGTCAAGTCTATTATGAACTCAGTTAAATAAAAATTAAGCTGTAATTATTATAAATAAAAATAACACTGTACATTTACTGCATATGCATATAAAATTACTTAAAATAATGACTGATTTTGGGCATAACCAGATTTTTATATTATAACAAACGTATTAGTTATTATTTATTATAACTAAAACCATAAAAAAAATTTTGCTACTTGAAATAAAATAAAATGCATTTAAAAAAAGGTAGTTACCATGCAGCATTTATCATTTAACTTGATGTACTAAAATAACTATATAAATCTTAATCAAAAGTAAAATATCTACAGTGGGGAAAAAAAGTATTTAGTCAGCCACCAATTGTGCAAGTTCTCCCACTTAAAAAGATGAGAGAGGCCTGTAATTTTCATCATAGGTATACCTCAACTATGAGAGACAAAATGAGAAGAAAAAAAATCCAGAAAATCACATTGTAGGATTTTTAAAGAATTTATTTGCAAATTATGGTGGAAAATAAGTATTTGGTCAATAACAAAATTTCATCTCAATACTTTGTTATATACCCTTTGTTGGCAATGACAGACGTCAAACGTTTTCTGTAAGTCTTCACAAGGTTGTCACACACTGTTGCTGGTATTTTGGCCCATTCCTCCATCCAGATCTCCTCTAGAGCAGTAATGTTTTGGGGCTGTCAATACATATATTACTACAACTTTAACTAAAATTAAAGTGATAAAATATAGAAACAAAGTCAAAGTCAAATTCAAAATATGATTTAAAAATATAATAGTACTTTTATTTTATACTATTTTATGTGACTTTATTAACAAATCAACTTGAAGTATCTAGGTATCATAAATGTAAATGTACAAATGTAAACTACAAACCAAATATACTCACATAAAGTACAGGTAAAGGTGCATTAAATGATAAAGAGCAGATACCTGTTGATGTGAATCTAGTGGATCAGTGTTTGTGTCTCCATAGTGGAACGTGCCGCACACTGATCAGAGTTCAGCCACGTTTGTTTAATTACTATGAGCCCAGAGACCAGCAACAAAACAATGAGCTCACAGCCAGCAGCCAATCACAGCGCAGAATAAATTCGTATAGCCAATGGACTTATCCATTTAAGCAGAGGAGGAGATTATAGTAAAACACACAGTGTTACACAGACATCACGACTAAAACAAACATCTGAACTGGAATGAAGTCAGCAGTCTCATATGCAACACATCTCTAGAATGAAAGTATGCAATGCAAAAATAATTTTATCTGGCTGTGTGTAAATGTGTTGATTTCCTTCTGGTAAATCGTTGCTGTGAGTAATTGGATTCAGGGTTCAGGTGGCATCGGCTCAGATCACATGAGCTGGACCTGACTCTGATGCCGTAAAATTTATTTTTATGTTTTGTTGCATGCTTAATGACTTTTGCATTTCTGTATATAATGTTTCATCCACTTTAAAACGTTTTACAAAGCCACTACAATCCAAATATTGTATTATAAGTATTTCTTTACATTTAAAATACAGCCTTAAAACAATGTCCATTAAAACATCCAATGATCGGTGCTATTAAGCCAGAAAAAAATGTGCACAAGTGTCAGACAACTTTTGCAATTTAATTATGCTTTTTAATGAAACTGACATGCATTTTGCAAACTTTCAATATGTACACTGCAGTAGCATTAAAAAAAGATTTTGGACACTTAAGTCACATAAAAATGTCTGAATTGCACTGCTTTAGATGCAACATATCAAAACAAATTAATTCATTGTAAAGAAAGATGCACAAACACGATGCACAAATGTCTTTCACAAACACAAAAAAAAGTGGTTTGTGAAAGAAGGCAGAGTTATTATAGTTCACTAAAAATTAATCCATGAAAACATTTTTGTTGATTAGAATGTTAACTGAAATAAAATAATATATAAAAATAATTTTATTTCAGCTAGTTGCCAAATTTTTTTTATTTTTAGTTAGTTTAACTTGAATTAAAATTAATAAAAAACTATACAGACATATTAAAAAAGAACAGAAATGAACCTGATGCACTAAAATAAATCTAAAACTAATAAAATAACATATAAATTAATAAAAAATATTAAAATAAAAATATTGAATAATAAATAATAATAAAAATGTCAAAAACAGCAAAATTAGCAAAACTTTAACTAAAATTCAAATGAAAATATACAAATAAAAAGTAGTTTAAAATATTAATAAAACCTATAATAGTAACTAAATGATACTAAAATACTATTTGTGCACAGATAAAGACACATGATGCCACGACTGTCAGATATTTAAAGTGTTCTCTATATTTTGTGACTTTAGTCACTTTACACTTGGTTTAAAATGGTTTCAATGCATTTGAGCAACACATGCAGATTTCACCAGCACCACTAGATGGCCCTGTAGGGCCTTAAATGCTGTGATTGGCTGTGTTTGTCTGTGTTGTAAAGGGAATGTAACACTGACCACTGTCTGATGTGTTTGTGTGTAATATGCATGAATGAAACTGGCCAAATAAAGCTGCTCCACGACATTAGAAACAACATAAATTGGACATGTAGTACTGAGTAGTTCTCAGTCCTGTAGAACTGCACATTTTGGGGAAGATGCATTACACAAAATTCTTAAAAGGAATGCAAGATTCTGAGTGGGGATGTTTCTACATTTCACCTGACTGTTCTCTGTCTCATTAACTCATCAGATCTCCAAAGTCAGACCCACCAGGCTTAAAGGGATAGTTCACCCAATTTACTCACACTCAGGCCAGCCAAGATGTAGGTGACTCTTTTTCTTCAGTCTTCAGATTTTTAGCTGAAACCGTGCTCCTTGGTGATTCATAAAATGCAAGTCAGTGGCTACTGTCACTTTGAGAGTAAAAAAAAGCATACCAGGCAACACAAAATGAATAGCTGTGGCTCCTGATGATATATTGAGGTCTTATGAAGCGAAACGATTGGTCTGTGCAAGAAACCGAACATTATTACCTGTGATCCAGAGCCTCAGGCAAACGGTCCGGAGTGATGTCAGGTTCATGAACGAATCATTCTTTTGAACCGGTTCTTTTTGGTGAACTTGTTGAACTAGTTCACTAAATCAGACTGAAGCATCTGAAACAGTTCGTGGCTTGAGCAGCACAGATCTACAAGTTACTCAATCAAAACTCACTTTCAGACGCCTGCAGTCACTGCCACCTGAAATGAGCCAAAATAGCAGCGTTTCTGATCCTATTATGAATGAATCATTCAGCGCTTCAGTTCTTCCAACAGACACTGAACTGAGGAAACAGTTCGACTCGGACCGAAGACCGATGAGCCGCTGACATGGACATGCGTGAACCGAACACTTGAATGAAGGGGTGAAATGAACGTTCTTATGGTTTCTCATTGTTTATGTAAAAAGGTGAGCTGATGAATCTGGATTACAGGTAATAATGTTGTAAATAATGTTCAGTTTCTTGCACTGACTGATCATTTCGCTTCATAAGACCTCAATATATCATCAGGAGTCACAGGTATTAATTTTGTGTTCCTTGATATGCTTTTTTTTATTCTTATTCTGAAATACGAGCAGCTGCTGACTTGCATTTTATGAACCACCAAGGAGCACAGTTTCAGCTAAAAATCTTCTAAATTTTTCTACTGAAGAAAAAAAAAAGTCACCTACATCTTGGATGACCTAAGAGTGAGTAAACTAACAGCACATTTTTAATTTTGGTTGAACTATCCATTTAAACTCGGCCGGAGGATTCCCAGAAAGCCTCTGATGACAGACGTTTGGTGGCAAATGTGACCCAAAGGCCCCAGAACTGCATATAAAGCCCAGCGGGGCAGTGATGACAGACAATGGCCGGCCCTTGGGCCTCTTTAGTGTGACGGCGTGAACCAGCACACAATAATAATGGTCCTTTTGTTCTGCTATGTCAAATAATGGTGTCACCGACTCACAAACGTCACGGTGATTCTGCCATAACTCCTGTAAAACACAGAATGACGCTTCAAACTCCAGCACAATAGAGAGCGAGAGCTGTGGCGGAGCTCAGAGGACTGCTCTGCTGCTGTTCTGTGCTGCATTTACTTACATCATGCTTAAGTTTGAACCTAACATTCAAATGGAATACAACAAACTATTTAATAAAACTTGTGAACAGCTAAAAAATGAGTGGTTGCCAGGGTGTTGCTATGCAGTCGCTAGGATGCTCAGGGTGGTTGCCAGGGTGTTACTATGCATTTGCTAGGATGTTTTGGGTGGTTGCTAGGGTGTTGCTGTGCAGCTGCTGGGATGCACTGGGTGGTTGCAAGGGTGTTGCTGTGCAGTTTGCTAAGATGCTCTGGGTAGTTGCCATGGTGTTGTTATGTCATTGGTAGGTAAGATGTTCTGGGTAGTTATTCGGTTGCTAGGACATTATAAGTGGTTGCCAGGGTGTTAATGTGCAGTGGCCCTGGGTGCCGGCCAGGCCACCCAGAGCGTCCTAGCAAATGTGTCTCTGGCTGGTTGTCAGGGTATTATGCAGTTGCTAGGGTGTTCAGGGGGTTACCTGGGCATTGATATGCATTTGCCAGGATGCTCTGGGTGGTTTCCAGGGTGTTGCTATGTAGTGGCTCTGAGTGGATTCCAGGGTATTGCTATGCAGTTACTATGGTGTTCTTAGTGGTTGCCAGGGCGTTGCTATGCAGTTGCTAGGGTGTCCAGGTGGTTGCCTGGGCATTGATATGCATTTGCCAGGATGCTCTGGGTGGTTTCCAGGGTGTTGCTATGTAGTGGCTCTGAGTGGTTGCCAAGGTATTGCTATGCAGTTACTAGGGTGTTCTTAGTGGTTGCCAAGGTGTTCGGGGTGGTTGCCTGGATGTTTAAATGCATTTACTAAGATGCTCTGGGTGGTTGCCAGGGTTTTGTTATGCAGTGGTTCTGAATGGTTGCCAGCATATTGCTGTGCAGTTGCCAGGGTGTTGCTATGCAGTTGATAGGGTGTTTGGGATGGTTGCCTGGGCATTGATATGCATTTACTAGGACGCGATGGGTGGTTGCTAGGGTGCTGCTATGCAATGACTCTGAGTGGTTGCTCAGGTGTTCTTAGTGGTTGCCAGGGTGTTGTTATGCAGTCGCTAGGGTGCTGTTTTCTTGTCTGAAGTGCAGAAAGCCGAGCCTCAAGTTTCTGTGATATTCTGGTCTAAACTGGCAAAAAATAAATACAAATAATGGTGTCATATATGGGCTGAATTCTTGTTTGAAAAAAAAAGTAACTACCATATTAATAAAACCACTTGCTGACTAAAGTACTCAAGTCAGATATAAATATCTAGCAAAATATATGTGCGGTTGTGTAATATTCACAGTGTGAGTGTCATTTCCAGATAGTCATACATTGAAGCTACACCTTCCATCAGACGCTGAGGAGAAACTCGACACCGCGTGACCCAGCCCATCATTGTGGCTCAGCAATAATCCGCTCCATCCGAACACAGAGCATATATTATGGTCTGGCAAAAGTATCAATCATAAACCCGTCAGCATAACGACGAAATCTCAGAGGAAATCTGGAATGCTTCAGTTCAGATCCAGAATGATTCTTACAAGGGCTGTAACAAACAATTATTTTAACGATTGACTAATGTATAAATTATTTTTTACATTGAATCTATTTATTATTATTTTCTGATTGGTCAGTTAATCCTTACCAATAACCTTAGTTAACCAACCAATAAATAATAACCGTGACTTCTTCCATTAATCTATCAAAGTTTAATTTAAACATTCGCTCATGAAATACTTTAAATATAAAAAAAAAAAGACAAAGTGAAAAAATAAAGTGCCAACCATTAAAACGCATCTATCAGTAATACAAATGTTCGTGCTGCATTCACAGTTGCTAGGATGCTCTGGTTGGTTGCCTGGGTGTTGCTATGTATTTGCTAGGATGCTCTGGGTGGTTGCCTAGGTGTTGCTATGGATGCTCTGGGTGGCTGCCTGGGTGTTGCTATGCATTTGCTAGGATGCTCTGGGTGGTTGCCTAGGTGTTGCTATGGATGCTCTGGGTGGTTGCCAGGGTGTTGCTATGCATTTGCTAGGATGCTCTGGGTGGTTGGCAGGGTGTTGCTATGCAGTTGCTAGGATGCTCTGGGTGGGTGCCTGGGTATTGCTATGGATGCTTTGGGCGGTTAGCAGTGTTTAGTGATTTTATGTTGCTTTGCAGTTGCTAGGGTGTTTTGAATAGTTGTTTGTGTGTTTCAATTTGGTTGATTGGATGCTCTGGGTGGTTGCCAGGGTGTTGCTATGCATTTGCTAGGATGCTCTGGGTGGTTGCCTGGGTATTGCTATGGATGCTTTGGGTGTTGCTATGCATTTGCTAGGATGCACCGGGTGGTTGGCAGGGTGTTGCTATGCATTTGCTAGGATGCTCTGGGTGGTTGCCAGGGTGTTGCTATGAATGCTTTGGGTGGTTGCCAGGGTGTTGCTATGAATGCTCTGGGTGGTTGGCAGGGTGTTGCTATGCAGTTGCTAGGATGCACTGGGTGGTTGCCAGGGTGTTGCTATGGATCTTAACCCATTTGTTTTTATAATGTGACATATTTCCAGATAAAAATAGGATATCCAAGAAGAAAACTTTGGGTGGTTTAGGAATTACTTATACTATTTCTGCCGTATATTTATAGGACAGAAATAGTCTGGTTCTAGTATGCGATTCTGAATTCTGCCAGAGTCTCTGCAAGACAGGAGGTTGGAAGGGACATCAACTAAAAAGCAAGTAAACCAGCAAATCGGGTCAGGTTTGATTTTACATGGACGTCAACAGTGAATCCTACCGTTTTATTCCCAGAGAGAGCGTCTTACGTGAGCTTTTCACCAGACAAATGGCCTCCAGTCTGTAACCACTGAGCAGAACCGAGTTCACGCTGACTATCTCGTCACCGATCTGGAGTCGACCCCGCGCCGCTCGACTCCCGTCCTCCACCTAAACAACCAAACACAGAGAGTTTAAAACAAACATCAGCGCTGTCGGCCAGTACAAGAACATCTACATCTGCTTTACTGCACTGGCAGACATTATTGCACTGAAGGTTTAAAATAGCTGTTGAAGCCCTGATAACAGACCCTGCAATTAAACCACCAGTGACGAAGCAGCTCTTTTCCTGCTCATGTTTGACACGTCTAGGGTTATATATGGAATATTTTATTGCAGCTTCCATGTTGGGAGGGATGTGGTTTGCTTCTCTGCCGATTGCAGATCCGCTGGACGTTCTGCTCAGGAATGATACATAAACATCGTTTATTTCTTAAAAACAAACATATTCAACCTAAGCCACACAATAAACTTGCAAGTCACAGTCATGTTACTTGTTATAATTAAAATAAATTATTAAATAGTTAATAATAATAATAACATTATTATTATTATTAATAAATAAAATAAACAAAATAAATATTACATGTGTAATAATACTATTGCATGGTAAAGTAATCTAATATTGATTACAATTAATAATAATAATAATTTTATTTAAAGTACAACTATAAAATTACAATACTAACATGCATTGTTTATTTATTTTCAAGCAATAAACCATCAACCAACCATTTTAGTAAAAATTCACAAGAAAACATGTGAGTGTTAAACGTCGAGTGCTTGTGCAATAAGTGACACTTGATTTGATTCTTTGATTTCTAATGAAATTATGATAAGAAACTCAGTGTGACTTCTGTGTCCAAATAACTTTCAGCAACACTGTTTAACTTAAACGCCTGTTTTATGAACAAAATGATAAAAAGTGTTAATATTAAATTATAAAAAATGTAAAAAATATTATAAAAATATTTTAAGAATTAAATCTATTAGACATGCTTTTGTCTAATAAATGTATACTATAAATTATATATTTATTTATATATAATTTAAAATACTATATAAATGAATATATAATTATATAAATATAAAATATTTATATAACACATTTTAATTATTCACACTTTATTATTATTATTATTATTATTATTCATTTAATTTTAACCTAAACCATTTAAATCTAATCAAAAATAATAATAATTAAAATGGAAGTCAAGAGACAATAAAAAGTATTTGTTTCAGTCATGTTAAGTTTTATGAACAAAATAATAAAAACATCATGTTTTTACCAACAATTTATTAAATTAGTAAATTGTAAAAATTTTTAAAGAATTAAATTTATTAGACATTCTTTTTAATTATTATTATTTTTATTAGACTTTTATTTTATTATTATTTACCATTTTTATTACATTTAATTAAACAGTTTTAAACTAATCCAAAAATATTAAAATGCAATTTAAGAACAAATAAAATGGATTTTGTAGGGGCTTATTCTAGTCATGTTAAATGTCTGTAATATGACAAAATAATAAAAATAACTTATTTGTTACAATTTCATTAAATTGTAAGGATTGTTTTAAGAATTGCATTTATTAGACATGATTATTATTTTTCTTATTACATTTTTATTATATCATTATTATTTACTATTTTTATTACATTTAATTAAACAGTTTTAAACTAATCCAAAAATATTAAAATGCAATTTAAGAACAAATAAAATGGATTTTGTATGGGTCATATTTTTGTCTGTAATATGAACAAAACAATAAAAGCATCATGTGTTTATTAATTATTTTTTAATTATACATTTTTATTATAAATTATTTTATTATATAATTCACTTTATCAGAAACGTTGCAATATTGTATTATATTATTATTTACAATTTTTATTAGATTTAAATAAACAATTTTAACCTAATCCAAAAATATTAAAATAGAATTTGAGAAAAAATAAAATGGTTTTCGTAGGGTCCTGTTTTAGTCATGTTTAGACAAACGTCACCGCACGAGTCAGAAAGCCAGCTCACTGCTTATAGTTCAGAGAGCGATATATAAGATGAACACAAGAGACAAGGACAGTCTAACATCGATCCTACAGGACCCGGATGAAAACAGCAGCAGGGACTAACAAACAAAGAGCTCATCAAGACCACTGTAGTAAAACAAGCCTGAAAGTAGCAGAGGAACAGCTCCTATCAGATGCCTTCGGCTGAAACCCAAGCGCAGCCGTTAAATATTCAGCAGCTGGAAACATTAGATTAAACCCACAGCAGCTGATTTCAGATCAGTGTTGAATCATGTCCTCTGCGCTGTAGTACACACTCAGTAGTGCTCAGAAAAGTGAGCTCGGTGGTTTAAGTAATGCAGTGAACGACGGACTGATTCAGAAACACGGCGAACGCTTGGTTTAGAAGCTCGTGTGAAACTTTAGAGGATTTGGAGTTTTTGTGTGTTATATTTCACGTTAAAGAAAGGGTGAAGAATTACAGCAAAGGATTTTCATGCAGCTTAATCCACAGAATAAACGCTGTAATGCCACCGAGTGGCTGTTTTAAACAGTATTTGAACACTTGTGTGAAAGTCCTTCATTTGATCGAGTTCCTGTATTTGCGCTCAAATGCTGTGAACAAACAAGGGCTGAACAATTTGGAGGAAAAATCTAATAGTGATTTTTCTGATATAAATTGCATAAAATTTCAATTTGAAATGCATTTTTAAAGAGCTCTTGGTTTACTGTACTGTAGGGGTGCTCAATTTGTGATTATAAATAAATGAACAAATAAATAAATAAAAGTTTTATTTGATTGATTATTATTATTATTACTGTTATTATTTATTTATATTTTTATTAAATAAATTTTTTTTTAATAATTCCAATTAATTTAATTAAATAGGCTATAATACTGATAATAATTATTATTATTAAATAAAAAATGAACAAAGCAAATAAGAAATTATTTATAATAATTAATAGCATTTGCATTACATACAATTTGCCATTATTTATTAAATAGTATTTTTTTAAATAATTTTTAGTTTATTAAATAATAATATTATTATATTCTTAATACTTACAATTACTTATAATAATACTTAATAATAATAATAATAATATAAAACATAATAAACTAATACTATTTTCACTTTATACCACTGAACAGTAAAATAAAAAAATCAAGCATTTAATAGTATTTTATAAAAGTATTTAAAAACTTTTATTTAATTTTTTATTTAACTATATAATATAGTTATATAGTATATAACTATATTATAAAATAATATAAAATAAATTATATAAAAATAATAATAATATTATTATATAAAACGTACTAAATTACTAATATTTATGTCTTAATTTCTTCATTTTGAAATGCTAAAAACAAGCTATTTTTGGTGAAAATCCGCAGGAAGCCCTTAAAGAAAATGTGTGTGTCAGTGTTAAACGTCAAGTGTGTTTGTGCAATAAATGACCCCTGATTGGACACTTTGATTTCTAATGCAATGACGTTCAGACGTTCAGACAAGTGTGACTTTTATGTCCGTTATAGCTTTCAGCGACGCTGTATAATTGAAATGCCTGTGATAAAATGATAAAAACATTATGTATTTGTTAAAGTCAGCATGGAATGAAAATTCTGAATGCATATAATAGATCTTATAGTGAACAACTCATCTGTGCACGCTTCATTTAAAAGAAGAAGAACAGACTGGTTTTGGTAGTGTATCATGTGATGGGTTCATGGGATGCATGTAAGAGTTCAGAAAGATTTCCACAGTTTTACACCAAACTTTAACTCAACAACATGTACGACTCCAACAAGTTCTAACAAGCTGGTAACATTTTAGACCGAATAAATCCTGTATTTCAGAACACTAAAGCCCCTAACTAAAGTACTGTGGTGGTACCATAGTACAGTGACCGCATCAGACGCTTCAATAAAGAGGGTTTTCAAACTGGAGTCCAGGGAAAAAAAAAATTATTATTACAATTTTTTTTTTAATTCATAAATATGATGCGTTAATAGAAAAACACATAATAATAATAAAGATTAAAATAAAATTATATTTAAATGAATAACATTTTTTAAAATAAATACATGAATAATTAGATTAAAATGAAAGAATCATAAAAAAGTATTAAAATAGAAAATAGAATAGAATAGAATAAAATAGAATTATATTTAAATGAATATTTTTTTTTTAATAAATACATGAATAATTAGATTAAAATGAAAGAATCATAAAAAAGTATTAAAATAGAATAGAATAAAATAGAATTATATTTAAATGAATATTTTTTTTTTAATAAATACATGAATAATTAGATTAAAATGAAAGAATCATAAAAAAGTATTAAAATAGAATAGAATAAAATAGAATTATATTTAAATTAATAACATTTTTAAATAAATACATGAATAATTAGATTAAAATGAAAGAATCATAAACAAGTATAAAATAGAAAATATAAAATAGAATAAAATAGAATTATATTTAAATGAATAACATTTTTAAATAAATACATGAATAATTAGATTAAAATGAAAGAATCATTAAAAAGTATTAAAATAGAATAGAATAAAATAGAATTATATTTAAATTAATAACATTTTAAAATAAATACATGAATAATTAGATTAAAATGAAAGAATCATAAAAAGTATTAAAATAGAAAAGAATAAAATAGAATTATATTTAAATGAATAACATTTTTTAAAATAAATACATGAATAATTAGATTAAAATGAAAGAATCATAAAAAGTATTAAAATAGAAAATAGAATAGAATAGAATAAAATAGAATTATATTTAAATAAATAATAAAAATATTTTACAATAAATGAGTTGATTACCATAAATGAATCATAAAAATTAATGTTACAAAATATGAAATAACATAAAAATACAATAAACACTAAAAATAGAAATAAATAGATTTACAGTACAGTACTATAGTGAGCAGAAAATTTTTTAACTACAGATTTATGTAAAAAATATATCTTTGCCAAATAATATTTTATAGTATTCATTTTTCACAATATTAATTGGGTCTCTTTAAATGTCAGGATGGGGGTCTCTCGAATTAGGATGCTCATATTTGGGGGCCCTTGGCATCTAAAGTATTGAAAACCCCTGCTCGAGCATAAAAGAAGGAATGAGAGTGTGTGGTGAGCAGGGCTGGGGAAAGTTACTTTTAAAAGTAATGCATTACAATATTGTGTTACTCCATAAAAAAGTTACTAATTACGTTACTTAGTTACTTTTTATGGAACGTAATGCGCTACGTTACTTTCGCGTTACTTTTTAAATATGAGCAGGGCTTGATAGTTTTTAATACAAGAAGCTCTATTTATAGCAAATGTACTACACACATTTCACACCAAAAAGTGTAATGAATAAACCTCAGGCTGAAGCAAAAGTGCATTCTCGTCTGTACAGCAGAACACAGGACACTCTTCAGCAGTAAAAACATACAATGAAGCACAATTGTTAGTTTCTCTGAAGTCATTTGTGCTTATTAGTACGGTTGAACTGGATCAGCAAAGGTCAGCAGCAAAGACATCAGTTGATAAATAGTTATTTAACATATTTAATTATTGCAGGTTTGCGTCATATTCTGAGTTTGCATTCATTTGGATGAATACTGAATCCGTTTTTTGTGAGTGGGATGAATGAATGCACATTCACATTTAGTCACGAGAGCTGTCAGTCAGTAAATGGGAAAACAAAGTAACGGACAGGTATTTTCTTGCAAATTAAAAAGTAACGCGTTACTTGAAAAAAGTAATCTGATTAACTCGCAATGCGTTACCCCCAACACTGTATATAAATAATACTAGAACAGCACTGGTGCTGAATGAATACCTTGGTGATGAGCAGCGGCTCGTGCTGCTCCAGGCCTCCTCTGAGAGTGAAGCCCCACGGAGAGCCTCCGGTCAGACACAGCTCCACAGCCTGCACACCTGCGTGCTGCTCCTCGTGCTGCTCCTCGTGCTCTCCTCCTGGTCCAGCTTCACAGCTCACAAGCAACAGCTCGCGCAGCTCCATCATACAAACCCTCTGTCCAGCTCGAGCTGCTGTAGAAGAAGACGACACCTGCAGAAACTCAGCGTCTCGAGCTCAAACTGTTGGACACCATTCAACTCTGAGATCAGAGGAGCAGCGCCACCTGCTGACCATATCACCTTTATTTATTTATTTAAATCATGATGTAGAAATAATAATTACATGTCAGAATAACTGCACATATAAAGTTGCAAATGCATATAAAATATTTACAATTTATTGAATATATTTTATTTATTTGACCAAACAGAAATAAATAAATAATAAAAGTAGCACATATTTTTTTAAATATTGAATATATTTAATTAATTTATTTATTTAACCGAACATGCAACAATCAATCAATCAATTCAGGAAATAATATCAGAATAAAAACACACAAAACAGTGCAAATTCTTATAAAATATATATTTTTAAATATTGAATATATTTAATTGATTTATTTGACCAAACATGCAACATTCAATCAGTCTTTTCAGGAAATAAAATAACATCAGAATAAAATCGCATAAATGTTGCAAATTCATATAAATATTTTTTAAATATTAAATATATATATTAATTTGAGCAAACATGCAACGATCAATCAATCTATTCAATAAATAATATCAGAATAAAAATACAAAATGTTGCACATTCATATTAAATATTTTAAAGATATTGAATATATTTAATTTATTTATTTATTTAACCAAACATGCAACAACCAAGAAATAATATGAGAATAAAATCACATAAAACGTTGCAAATGCATATAAAATATTTTTAGAGTATTAAATATATTTAATTAATGAATTAATTTGAGCAAACATGCAACAATCAATCAATCTATTCAAGAAATAATATCAGAATAAAAACACACAAAACGTTGCAAATCCATATACATTTTTTAAAGATATTGAATGTATTAAATTTATTTATTTATTTAACCAAACATGATGCAACAATCAATTAATCAAGAAATAATATCAGAATAAAAACATAAAATGTTGCACATTCATATTAAATATTTTAAAGATATTGAATATATTTAATTTAATTATTTATTTGACCAAACGTGCAACAATCAATCAATCAATCGAATCATCCTCAAATAAATGTAAGAAATAATACCAGAATAAATACACAAATGAAATTATTTAATTTTTTATTAATTTTTAATATTTAATTAATTTATTTGACCAAACACACTATTAAAATTAACTAATTAATACACATAAAGTTGCAAATTCATTTAAAATAAAAACATTTATTGAATATTTATTTATTTATTTGGTTAAATAAAAACAATATTGCAACTAAAGGGTCATGACACTTCACCTAAAATACAAATGAACTGACTTTATTTGGAACCAACAGCTTGTTCTGTTAATCTCTGCCGTAAAAAAAATAATAATAATAAATGCATAAATGCATAAATAAACTTTCGAGAGACAATTCCCTCTCGACCAGCAGAGGTCAGTGTGAGGTCAGTTTTCTCAGTGTTCAGGGCTTCTGGGTTATTCTACATCAAAGAAATCAGCTTTGAATAAATGACAAGACAGCTCTTCTCAATTTTATGTTCAAATAAAAGAGCTAATTTATTCAAAATATAGATTGACGTCACAAAAGCCACCTAACAGTACAGTAAACACAGTTGTGCATAATACAAGACAACACACAGTACACAAACAACAAGATCGAGCATGATAGAAATAGAGTCATTACTCATTTTAAGAGTTCCTAAGAGTGAGGAAATTATTTCATAGCATGATTTAATGGAATTGAATTAAAATGCATAATTTCTGGTGTCCCGAATGTGAAATGATGAGAGGTAGAGGTTGTTCTGAAGTGCATGAACATTTGATCAGAAGTGTTTTGATTTGTAAAATCACAGAATATCCCAGGTTGTTCCTCATTTTTGGGAGTTTTCCTGCATTATTTAATCATCATTCTGCTTGTATTCAGCCTTCAGTCTTCATAAGTTGGCTTCTGCATCAAGCAATCATTCAGGCATTTTAAACTCAATCACCGAACCGTATGAATTCATAATACTGAGTGAATCTGCCATGAAGCCCAAGTATTCACTGTGTTACTCATTCATTCATTCGTTAGTCTTAATTGTGCTCTTTATACTTTGTAAAACATCCAGTGCTACAAAAACCTTTTTGAATGTTTAAAAATGTTTTTTTAAAGAAGTCTCTTCTGCTCAGAAGCCTGCATTTATTTGAGCAGAAATACAGCAAAAGCAGAAATATTGTGATATATTTTTACTATTTATAATAACTGTTTTCTATGTGAATATGTGTTAAAGTGTAATGTATTTCTGTGATGCGCAGCTGTATTTTCAGCATCATTCCTCCAGTCTTCAGCGTCACATGATCTTCAGAAATCAGTATAATATGCTGCTTTGAAGAAACATTTTTTATTATTAATATTAATATTTAAAACAGTTAAGTAACATTTTTTCAGGATTCTTTGATAAATAGAAAGATCCAAAGATCAGCGTTTATCTGAAATAAAAAGCTTTTATAACATTATACACTCTACCGTTCAAAAGCTTGGAGTCAGTTATATGAGAAATTATAGAAATTAACACTTTATTTTGCAAGGACGCTTTAAATTGATTAAATGTGATGATAAAGACATTTATAATGTTACAAAAGATTTCAGATAAATGCTGTTCTTCTGAACTTTCTATTCATCAAAGAAACCTGAAAACTCTACTCAGCTGTTTGTAACATTGATAATAATCAGAAATGTTTCTCGAGCAGCTAATCAGCATATTATACTGATTTCTGAAGATCATGTGACACTGAAGACTGGAGTAATGATGCTGAAAATACAGCTGCGCATCACAGAAATAAATTACAGTTTAACACATATTCACATAGAAAACAGCTATTATAAATAGAAAAACTATTTCAGAATTTTACTGCTTTTGCTGTATTTCTGCTCAAATAAATGCATGCTTGATGAGCAGAAGAGACTTCTTTAAAAAACATTAAAAATCTTACTGTTCAAAAACGTTTGTCTGCTAGTGTACATCTCACAATTATGAGGGAAAAACTCGCAATTGCGAGAAAAGATAAAAAGTCGCAATTACCTTATTTATTTTTATTCAGTGTCATAAACAGGATTTCATAAGAATCCGTGAGTTTATCGATTATTATTAGCTCCAGATGTGGACAGCACACGTACATCTCAGAGACGACTATTTGTAAAAGTTATGAGTATGCTTTCTTTTTCTATCTAAACACGACCTGAAACGACCCGAGGGACAAGAGCAAAGCAAACCAGTAAACTTAAACTGACCGGGTTTTTAATAGACTGCTGTGTAAAACTAGTTCCGAACACAAAATTTTGACTCGTCTTTTCTTTTTAAATGTGTAAATGACTCCACACCGCCTGTGACCTTTGACCTGCGGGGAGAAAGGCAAGTCAGTTCATCGGGATTCATGCTGATTTACAAACACCCAATATTCTGCAACTCAGAACGCTCAGATCTCAGTGCAGCAGCGGATACTCATATTTAACTCTCTAAAGCCTGACATAGAAAGTAATAAACTCAAAATTTTCTTTTTAAATGGAAGTTTATTGACTGATGGAGAATCGAGTAAAGCCGAGCTGCTTCAGTCCAGTAAGAGTTCATCTGGAAACATGACGTTTACTTGATCAAAACCAGTCAAGATGTGGCTCGTGAAGCTCGAGCTGAAGCTGGACGTGTGTACAATTACACTAAAAGAGCTTCGACTGGAAAAAACACTCTAAACTCTCAATCAGACGACAGAAGGCGTGGAATAGATGGTGTGCGACAGCAGCGTTTGATTGTTTAGAGGCCTTGGGAATTTGCTTTATATGCTTAAATAGATGCTATTTGAAAACTGTC
The DNA here is from genome assembly GCF_001515645.1 of Sinocyclocheilus grahami. Lineage (NCBI taxonomy): Eukaryota > Metazoa > Chordata > Actinopteri > Cypriniformes > Cyprinidae > Sinocyclocheilus > Sinocyclocheilus grahami. Next base: position 513,861 of record NW_015505822.1, read on the forward strand.
ACTATGTTTAACCGGTTTGATGCTACTGCTCATCTTGTTTTGTGTAGCGGGTGTGTCATGCATTGCTTTTTCACTCTCATATACCGTTCTCACATGTATGAAGTTGAACTTAAAGCTTGTTCGGTAGAGTTTCTCTATCAAGCTGCTGAAACTATTTATGTGTATGTGAATGACGTGCATGCCTCTGGATTGATTCCCAACTTGCCATTTGTGACCGTTACCACGGCAACCACTAGCCTCCCCTAGAGATATATATATACGTAGTGATGAATTCAGCTCTGATTTTGCGTTTTGCATGTACATTACGTACTGTACACCTGTAGCTCTTACTATGGTAAATATCTTTCCAGTACTGTATTGTTGGCGAAAAATATATTGAATGCCCTTTAGACAAAAATATATTCCGTACCTTGAAGTGAAGTACTTAAAATGAAGATTTTAACATTTCTGATTATTTTCAGATTTGTCTCGTCTATTTTAGAGGACATTTGATATGTGCCTGTGTTTGTATCCTCTCTATATTAACACTCCTGCATCTTTTTTTTTAGATCACATGCTATTGATGTTCTGCTGTTTCTGGCAACCTGGTGCTCGTCTTTCCTTTCACAGGCATTGTGATTTTGATGTCGTGTTAGAAAATATTTGACATTCACGTTTCCCTATAGAAATGACAGATATACGATTTTGATAATGACAATATGAGCATAGCCGTGACCCCATCATGAAGCCTTTTAAAGAAGGTAAAGCCCTGAAAGACCTCTCTCTGACAGAGAACAGATCGCTTTCAACTCGCTGCATCGATTCTACACCCACTGCTCACTTTCACTGGTGCCATTAAATATTCAGCATTTCCAAATGCGATTATCATAAATTGTGAGTTTTTGTTTAGTGAACTGCTCTCTTGGGTTGTTTTGATCCAGCTGTTGGGGTGTTTTGACCCAGCGGTTGGGCTGTTTTGACCCAGCGGTTGGGGTGTTTTGACCCAGCGGTTGGGCTGTTTTGACCCAGCGGTTGGGCTGTTTTGACCCAGCGGTTGGGCTGTTTTGACCCAGCGGTTGGGGTGTTTTGACCCAGCGGTTGGGCTGTTTTGACCCAGCGGACCCAGCGGCTGGATCAAAACAACCCAATAGCTGGGTTTGTCCCTTTTTAACCCAGCGCTGGGGTTATATTTAACCCATGTGCAAAATTAGTGTATAGTACTACAGCTGCATGATTAATCAAAATAAAACCAAAATCACAATATGGCTTAGTATGATTTTCAAAATGTATATGATTTAATTTGCGCGTTTCACAGTGAAGTGCGGCACTGTGTTCATTTATACGCTTTAGGGGCTACCTGTGGTTTTCCATCGAAATAAAAGCTTGATGGCTTAACTCTGAAAATGAAGAAATTAAGACAGGCATAAATATTAGTATTGCAATTTAAAATAAAATGATTGTTATTTTTCTGAAATATTCTTTTTTATTTTACAGTGAACTATTACGACAGTAGATACTAGTTTGATTTATTCAGGCCATACAGACTAGTCTCAGCTTAAAGATAATTAATAGAGGTATGTTTGTTCCCACCAATCTTTGCACAAGTTAAGTTTACATGTTGACGAAAATAAAATTATTTTTCTTAAATATTATTTTTTATTTTACAGTGAAATATTACAACAGTACTATTTATTTTGTTTAGTGATTTAATAATTTTTACATTTTTATTTTATTTAATAATTATATTAATCAAAAATAATAATTAGTATTATTTTATAGGCATATTGATATAATCAAAATGTTGTCCAAATTGTGCAGGCGTAGTCCAATAGTAATATTTCTTGTTTTGTTTTTATTTAGTAATTCTAATATATATATATATTTTTAATTTATTTACATTTTATAATCGCACAATTTTGTCGAAATCTGGCATCCCTACAAACAAAGCACAGCAAACTTGCTTTTTTCTTTTTTTAAATTGCATTTTAAATCGCAATCGCATTTTTTTCTCAGAATAATCTTGATTAGTCTTTTCCCAAAATCGTGCATCCCTACTGTATAAATATATATATATATTATGCACATTATTACCCATTTTTCTATAATGCACAACATAGTACAGTCAGTGCATGTCAATAAAGTCGCAGACCAATCTCAATGATATTCGATCTTTAAATTAGACCAACGTATGAATGTTTCCAGAGCACGTAAGAGTAGAAAAATAACTTTTAATAAGACAAAACAATGCAAGCTTCCCCGCGAGACGCAAACACGCAGCGGATACGCTTCCTGTTTCTCCCGCAGGCGCTTCGTTGAGGCAGCGGGCGGACTGTACCATTCGTCTGTAGGGGAACCCGACCGCGCTTACAACACCAGTACTGACTCAGCTCACACGAAAAACGCACAACGTGCAGGTGTATTTTAGTTTTACGTGTACAATCTTAATATAAGTCACATTTGTGCTTTTAAACAGTGGT
>NW_015505822.1:517530-535030 GCF_001515645.1 Sinocyclocheilus grahami
TAGTTAAATTATAATCTGCTGGTTATGGTTAAAACTAAGCGAAGATGCGGCAGGAGGCCCGATAAACACTGAACTAGCACTAGCATTAGCATTAGCATTAGCATGACAAGAGTTATAGCTTGTTTACTGTTTCCTGGTTAACCATCTAAATGGGTTGGTTAGTTAGGTTAGTTGGTTAGTTAGTTAGTGTGATAAATGAAAGGTTGTGGGTTCAGATCTCAGCTCATATTGTGTGACACACAATCTCAAGGTACTGTAGTAAACATGAACTTGTTTTTGAATTAAAGTCTTGCTTATATAAATATAATCTCCACAGATTTCCCTTTCGTTGTTAGAATCGTGTTTTAGCTGAGATTGTTTGCGCAGAAGCTGATAGTTTTACTTTCACTTTATCTCGCTGAAATCTCAGTCTGTTTTGATTCAGCTACATTTAATTTATTTTTATTATTATTATTATATTCGTATGCTGTTTTACTCTAATCTTAAATATTGTTGGCTAACAGTGAAAATTGTGATTTTATGAACTTATTTTTTAGGGTTTAGAAATGGGTCTAGCAGGTATTATTTTCAGACAGATTTCAGTATTGATTATATAATCTCTCAGTTGGGCTGGGTAGATTACTTACTAATTATTGTAAGTACAAAAAGTATTATTGTAAGTTTGTAGCATAATCCATTACATTACACATTTCGGGTAATGTAATCGGATTACTTTTAGATTACTTTTGACCTTACTCACTTATATTCAGTGTTGGGGCAAGTAACGCAATCAGATTACTTTTTTCAAGTAACTAGTAAAGTAACGCATTACTTTGTAATTGACGAGAATATCGGAGTTACTTTTTCAAATAAGTAACGCAAGTTACTTTTTTTCCTCCGATTTATTGATTGACAGCTCTGCTGTCGCCATGGTGACAGAAATCAGATGTTACTGTAGTTCTAAAATAAATATGAATATGCATTAATTCATCTCACTCACACAAAAACAACACAGATTCAGTATTCCTCAAAATGAATACAAATAATGCAACTCTGCAATAATTAAATGTTTAACAACACAAATATGCTTTATGTATTTAATACCATTCTATTAACTAATGTCTTCGCTTCTGAGCTTCGATGATGCAGTTCAAGCGTACTAATAAGCACACATTACTCTAGACACACATCTGTGTGTGTTTGTTTATTGCTGAAGTGTTGAAATGTCTTCTTCTGCATTCTACTGTACATTTCCTTCAGCCTGAGGCTTATACATTTCACTTTTGGTGTGAAAAGGCTTTTATATTTGCCAAAAATATAACTTTTTTATTTTAAAAACAAACAAGCAAGCCCTGTCCAGATTTAAAAAGTAACGCAAAAGTAGCGTAACACATTACTTTCCATAAAATGTAACATAATTAGTTACTTTTCTATGGAGTAACGCAATATTGTAACGCATTACTTTTAAAAGTAACTTTCACCAACACTGCTGATCACATTGATTTAAATGGGATAATCTTGTACCATATTGATATAAAAATACAAAGAGTAAGAAAATATATTCCATTTGTTGAAATTAACGACATAAAGTGGATTAAACATTACATTATCAATGTTTACCAAACTGGGGTTCGTAAAGGAACTGCAGGGGGTTTGTGAGCTTAATGAAAAGCTAATCATAAATCATTTTAAAATAACATAAATCGAAATAAAACACTTCCTAAAAGATCAAATATTTATATTATATGTCATGTGACCATTAACCAACGCCAGAGAGCCGAGAACATGCAAATGTGATACTTTAATTATTAAATATTTATTTTAAACTCTCAGGGGTTCTTTAAGTAAACATATTAAATGAAAGATGTTCAGATGACAAAAAAGTTTGGGAATGCCTGCGTTACATTTAGGGATGTAACGGTATGAAAATTTCCTATCACGATTACAGTGACCAAATCACGACTATCAATATTATCACGGTTTTGTTCAAATTAGATGAAAATGTTCAAAAAGAACTGATTCACACTGAAAACATTTCAATAAGTTTTATATTTGAAAATCAAAAACAACAAATACATTTAGCGGCTATATGCACTTTTTTTTTTAGCATAAACATTAAATTAACATTAACATGAAGCCCTAATAATAATAATAAATCACTTGATTGAAATTCAAATTGGTTGATTTCGAGTTCACATACAAACATAAATAGAACAGGCTAATTAAATTAGTCTATTTTAATGTAAGACAACATATTTTTCGTCAGTGATAGAAATATGATTTAAGACGGTAGTGTAAGCAAGTTTAGTTTGAAAACGTTTAATAGTAAATAAGACAATTAGACAATATTTGAATAACATAATAATAATAATAATAATAAATATTTATTTGCAACAACTGATGGAGTTTTAGGTAAAAAAAAAAAAACAGTGTAATAAGTTAACTATGAATATAAAATACATTATCCCTTAAATGTCAACCTGATAGTTTGAACGTTCGTTCGTCTTGGCTCAAAGCCACTTGCTGAGAACTTTTCTTCGCGGTAGCTTTGCGTTAAACAAGTGAGATAACGAAATATTTCAACTCTTTTTTTGTCCAATTATTTGCCCAGTTAGTTTTGGTATTGAGGTAAACGTTACCTTGCATTCGCTATATAACAGTGGGTGCTGGTCACGAAGATGACGGAGCAAATTAGACACGTTTCCCGCTTTTGCAGCGACTGTCTTCTTGCAAGATCTGCAGACAGGGTGACCGTCCTCGATTAAAATGCCTTCAAGACTCTTGTAAAAGCCAAACTACGACCAGACCACCGATTTGGTTCTCTTAGATGGCTGAAAAATCTCCCGAGCGCTGTCACTGCTTTCCGCTGTTTCATCTAGTGCAAAAAACAACAACACCACTGCATGCTGCTTCTGCGTCAGACTGATGCTGGCTGGACAGGATTTACCGTGAGTTTTCAAAAGCACGATAATCAAACACGGTTTTGATGATAATAAAATTTTAAACGATAATAATAACCGTCAGGGCATTTTATCGTGATTTATCGTGAAACCGGTAATCGTTACATCCCTAGTTACATTTAAATAAGAAATAATGTGAAATTGTGCATTTTAATGTGTTTGAAAGACAAAGGCCTTCCAAAGGCATTGAAATAGATGGTTAAATAACCTACCGAGTGATAATTCAGATAAATATTAATGTTCATCAGTAGTAATGATGCAACGTTGAAACACTTCAGTGGTCAAAGTGACTGATGTGTGTGTGAATGTCCACAAAACTGGAAGACTTTCTGAGTGTATATTTTAAAAAGGAACATTTAAAAGAGGAATTAGGGAGAATCAATCAATTCTGAATAATTTATTGCTATAGTGTGAATATGTCATCATGTAATCAATAAAAAAGTAACTAGTTTGATTACGAGTATTTTAAAAACGTAATTTAGTCTAATTACAAGCACTTAATTTTTGGAATCTGATTATGTAATCCAGATTACATGTAATTAGTTGCTACCCAGCTCTGGATATATATATATATACATGCATTGCATACAGGTGTTAGATTGTCATTTTGTGATTGTGTGTAATGGCTCGTTTCCACCGAGCGGTACTTTTCGGTACAGTACAGTACGGTTCGCAATTATTTCCATTTCCACTGTCAGAAGTTGTGAATGGTACACTGTAAAAAATGACCTTGAATTTAACGGTAAAAGACTGTAAAAATGCTACAGTAAAAACCTGTTGAATGGTTAACGGTAAATTCCCCTACTATATACGGTGAAAAACTGTATTGGACATTATGTGTATTGGACATTAATTTGACAGTAGTATACCGTTTTTGGAAGTGAAAAAGACCGTATAATTTACAGTGAATATCCGTAAATAGACACTCCCAGAATTCCCTGTGTTACATTTCAAATTTGATGTTTTTTTTTGTTGAAATAACCGTTTCTTCTTAGTTTTTTCTTATCAGTTTTGTATATTAGGGTTGTGTGTTACACCTAATGTTGTTAAATGCATGTTTATTGCATTATTTCAGTTTCATGTGTGTTACCGTGATGGTGTTTGGTGTTTGTGTGAATGACGCTGTGCACCTTCTATATATGATATTATTTAAAAGCTGCTTGTGATGGGCTTTGGTTCATCGTGTGACTTTCTCATCACCTCCTGCATTTGGTGGTTATCAGTGTATTACAAAGCTACAAAACAGATTTCAGTACTTCAATAGGTTGGTATATTAACATTATATCAGTTAATGAAGTTACCATATTTAACTAAATTTAAGTTAAAACCTAAAACGTTGCTACCGTATCTTTTATGGTAAAATTCCGGCAACCACAGCTGCCATTTTTTTTACCGTAAATTTTACGGAATTTTTTTTTTGCGGTGTACCAAAATAGCGAACCGTACCGTACCACTTTTTTGGTACCCTTCCGTTGGGGTACCTAGCACAGCAAAGGGTACCAAAAGGGCGGAGCTAAACTCACCGCAGAACGTTGATTGGTTGACTAGAATCGTCACTTTTGCGTGATACAAGGGGATAACGCGTCCTTCACTCGTTCTGCTTAGCTGTCTATGAGTGTTGGGCTTATTTACATCAGAGTGCGCAAACACACAAAAAAATATAACCATGTATTTTATATAATAGTATATTTTCACACGGACAATAGCCGTTTCTCAATATGCGTTCTTGTATGTTCTTGTGGACTTGTGAAACGTCATTGCCCAAAAACCCACGTAATTTTCTAAATATTACTGTTATTGTGTCATGAAATGTAGTTTTAAGAGTTTTTCAGGCGAGAATGTAATTGTTTAAAACTCAAATCTGTGGTTTATTTATAAAGATAGCGCCCATTTGAAAATTTGCTATGCCGATTTCGGAGCTCCAGGCGATCAGCGGGCGCTCGGTGCTCATGTGTCCGCCGAGAGCAGTCTTCGCTCGGCTAGTCCTTCTGACATTTGCCGCTGGCCCTGATGTCTCTGCAGTGATTAAACACAAGATAATTCATTTTGGGTAGGCTATATTTAACAAGCATTCGTGGTCTCATGAATCTATTATTTATTCCTGGTCATATCGTTTTGGCTGAGCACAAAGTTATGTTTAACTTTATATATTTATTTTGAACTTAACCGTAGTACAGCGCTGACTTTATGCCGATTTCGGAGCTCCAGGCGATCAGCGGGCGCTCGGTGCTCATGTGTCCGCCGAGAGCAGTCTTCGCTCGGCTAGTCCTTCTGACATTTGCCGCTGGCCCTGATGTCTCTGCAGTGATTAAACACGAGATAATTCATTTTGTGTAGGCTATATTTAACAAGCATTCGTGGTCTCATGAATCTATTATTTATTCCTGGTCATATCGTTTTGGCTGAGCACAAAGTTATGTTTAACTTTATATATTTATTTTGAACTTAACCGTAGTACAGCGCTGACTTTGTAGCATACGTTTGACTGAATTGTTTGCTTTTGTCTTTATTTCCTTTTATATAAGCCTCTTATAGTTATACTTTTATAATAGCTATTGGCTGTTATTGTTCATTAAAACTGACATTTAACAAAAAGAGGCAGAGTTGTGGTTTATCGTCGATCGCTACTTTTTGCATACACCATTTCTACCAAGTAAGGGTACTATTGGCAGTGGACACGCAAGCCTGATCAGGGTTACCCGTACCGAATCGTGCTGTACTGTACCGTACCGTACCGTTCAGTGGAAACGAGCCATAATATCGTTGAGTTTCTCTTCCCAGCAGGGAAATAAGAGGCTTCCTGGAATTGCTTTTCAGTTGTATTTTTTTAGTTTTCTAACTAAAATAAAAGCGCACAGGTTCTCATTCATGTATCTCAGATACTTAAGTTGAATTTCTCTGACTTGTCTTGAAATGGCTGTTTATGTGAAAATTTCTGACATGTTTTCAGAGCAGATTTTAGTATTTTATTTTTGCACAAAAATCCATTTGAGCTACACGTTCAACAGGCACTAAAATAGATTGGCCTAATACAGGATTCACAATTTTTTTTTAAACTAAAATATTAATTGACATCTTCCCTGAAATTTTAAGTTAATATTTCAATAATTTAACAAAACACCCACGTGTTAAGGGTTGTCTGATGCAGGTAAACATTAAAATATATATATATTTTTAGGAAGCGTTTTATTTTGATTGATTATTTTTCATTTTGCATTTTTGTACTTAATTATTAGCTTTTCATCAACTCTGATGCTAGACTTACATGAGTAACACTTTCTGGAAATATTTTCACTCTCTAATCTCTCAGCATTACATAAAGGTCAAAACCGAGACATAAGGAGGTGTATTGTTAAATGTTTCCCCATTGCTGAAGTTTTGGTATTAAAAATATGATGTTGCTGTCCGGTAATGCTTGGGCAGTATGACCAATAACTTGCATCATGGTATGAGTAATTTTATAACATAACACTATATTTCATGATCTAGGTATTTTTATTGAAAATTCAATGGAAAAAATTACATATTTTTTTAATAACCATGTGGTAATGCCTTTTTTTTTTTTTGAAGGATCACGTGACACTGAAGACTGGAGTAATGATGCTGAAAATACAGCTTTGATCACAGAAATAAATTACATTTTATAATATTTTCACATAGAAAACGGTTCATTTAATTTGTAATAATATTTAACCATTTTTATTGTATTTTTGATCAAATAAATGCAGCTGTGATGAGCAGGAGAGACTTCTTTCAAAAACATTTTAAAAAATCGTAATTAATCTAAACCTTTGACTGGTAGTGTCAAAACATTTTTTAGTGACTTTTGAGTAAATATTCTGTAAATGTGCTAAATGCACATTGAAATACTGTAGAAGATGATGCTCAACTTGCTTACTGTATCCATGGCACGTTTTTTATTGGACATTCAATTGAAGATGCTTCATTTTTACTTTTGTTTCTAACCCGATGGACACAGAGTAAAAGATCATCAAAAGATTATTGGTTATAATCACAAATAGCTAACTAACTCCAGTTTAGGGTCTGTCAAATGACACTCTTACACTCTAAAAAATGCTGGGTTAAATACAACCAAGTGCTGGGTAAAATAGGGACAAACCCAGCAATTGGGCTGGGTTTGTCCCTATTTTACCCAGCACTGGGTTGTATTTAACCCAGCATTTTTTAGAGTGTAGTATGAGAGACGCTGGACTAGTAACTAAAACCATCAGGGCACTAGACCCTGGTTACTGTAAACTCTCAGACGCTGTTTGAGCTTGCCTTGTAGTAGATTTTATAACTCTATTAACACTTTCGTATGGAATCAAAGACGCGGAGATTTGACAGAAAGGTCAGTGAACATATGGGTGGCATTTGGCAGCAGTCGGTGGTGTTTTGAAGACCCTTTGAGCTCAGCGTCATTTCCCACTGCTCTCAGATCAGTCTGTGCATGCAATTAAAGTTGCTGGAATGGATTTGGTCAAAGGAAGCTGGTCCATTTGTAATTGCATTTTAAGGGATTTCATGATTGCATGCATCACTAGTGCAGTGTTTGATTGACGGGTGAGCTCATGCAGTTATGAATGATGTAATTGTATGATTGCAGGTCCAGCACTTTCTCGTCTCGGGTGCCGGTCAAACAGGAACAATGAGTGAGTTGGAGCAGTTGCGACAGGAAGCGGAACAGCTTCGCAACCAGATCCGGGTAAGTGTGATTGTTCATCAGCGCTTGCTTGTGTTTGGACCAACATGCAACAAAAGGAAACATTCATTTGAGAGGACGTCCGTGTGAGCTGTACACTTCCTGTGCTGTTTATTTAGATTGGCGAGTTTTGTCATGAATGCATGCATTTGTTGCTGTTTTTCAGGATGCTAGAAAAGCCTGCAGTGACTCCACACTTTCGCAGGTACGAAACACAAATCATTAATGATTGCACCATCCTGCATCATATTTGTTGCATGAAATCCAATAGTCGTTTCTTACTAATTTTGGGGTGCTGATACCAAAAATAGTGCTCATTCTCGTCACACTTTTTCACTAAATATGATGCATTTTTGCTTTTAACAATCATTTGTAAGGTGAAGAAGTCTTGTATAATCCATTAATCAGCAGAAAAGCCGCACAAAGACATGATTCCTGTCTTCCTCTGAGCCAGATTACAACCATTTGTTCAATTATCAGCCTAGTTCTTTGACATTAAATGGAGAACATTTTTCCACTCGTTAAACGACACATTTGGAATTTGTTTTGTCTTGAAAACAAAACTTGTGACATTTGACTGTTTTTATTATTTTGATAACGTGCATTAAAGCTGATAATTACATTTATACAGCTATGGAAAAAAACAAAGTTTCTCTAGATTTGATTTATAGTTGTTTATGTAAAACATATATATTTTTTGTTTTATTCTGTAAACTACTGATGACATTTCTTCCAAATTTTTTATAAAAATATAATTTAGATCATTTTTCTTTCCATGAAATGACAATTGGTCAAAATAACAAAAAAAAATGCCATGTTTTCAAACATGTTTATATTCATTTTTAAACAAAACAATACCAATGTTTTAAGTTCAGAAGAGTTAAGAAATCAATATTTGGTGGAACCACCCTGATTTTCAGTCACAACAAATGAAAACATTTGTTATTTTGACCAATTGTCATTTTATGCAAAAAAAAAAAAAGAGCTATAAATTACTATTTTATTTAAAATTTGGAAATGTTATCAGACCTTTATAGAATAAAACAAATATTAACATTTTACTCAAACTGGTAAATCCAGAGAAACTGAGAATTTTCAAGAGGTCTCTTAATTTTTTTTCATAGCTTTATATGTATGTTATTATATATATATATATATGTGTATATGTGACCCTGCAGCACAAAAGCAGTGTTAAGTCGCTGGGGGATATTTGTAGCAATAGCCAACAATACATTGTATGGGTCACAATTATACATTTCTCTTTTATGCTTAAAATCATTAGGATATTAAGTAAAGATCATGTTCCATGAAGATATTTAGTAAATGTCCTACCGTAAATATATCAAAACTTAATGTTTGATTAGTAATATGCATTGCTAAGAACTTCATTTGAACAGCTTTAAAGATGATTTTCTCAATATTTAGATTTTTATAATAATAATAACAAACCATACATCAATGGAAAGCTCATTTATTCAGCTTTCAGATGATGTATAAATCTCAATTTCAAACAATTTAACCTTATGACTGGTTTTGTGCTCCAGGGCCACATTTTCTTATTTTGTGCAAAAACTGTATGTGATAAAGTAACTTAGCATCATCAAATTAATTCATATTAGACCTATTTTGCCAATCAGAAGTATTTTTTAAAGATGTTATTCATATATATATCAACCAGTTCATCTACAGACTAAATATTCTGTAAATGAGCTAAATGCACATGAAATGCTGTAGAAGATGATGCTGAGCTTGCTTACTGTACCACTGGACTGGAAAAGCTCTCTAATGGAAGCTGATAATGTTGTGTGGCGTTTCATCTCTTGCTGTTTTGGGCTCATATGGCAGATGACAGCGAGCCTGGACTCAGTGGGGCGGATACAGATGAGAACGAGACGCACGCTCAGAGGTCATCTTGCCAAAATCTACGCCATGCACTGGGGCAGCGACTCCAGGTGTGTGTTCGATCGGAGAGTCCCTAATCATCACGATTGGTTTTATGTACAAAAGAACGCTGCGTTAAACACTCTGAGTTGGTCTAGTTTCAACTGTGTGATTAATATTTCATGAAATAACGCTTGGGACCCTGGTGTTCGTTTTCCGTTTTCCCACCATGTTTCTCAAATCCCATCTGTGTCCTGAATTAATTACGTTTCGTTGATTGAAAAATGGATACACTGCGAGTGTGGATTTTTATCATTTCTGTGCCTTTCTTTTTTTTTAGGTTACTTGTCAGTGCCTCGCAAGATGGCAAACTGATCATATGGGATGGTTATACGACCAACAAGGTAATGAGATACTAGAGCCATGCGCAAATGATTCAAATTAAAAATGTTATTTAGCATCACCGACTCAACCTAAAATACAGACGAAGATAATTTCATGGGTTGAATCAGATAAAAATCGCTCTTTAAGGGAATAGTTCACCTTCGTCCAAGAATGGTTCAAATTTATTGAAAATGTGCTCACTCTCAGAGCATCCGAGTTTGTTTCTTCATCAGATTTGGAGAAATGTAGCATTGCATCAGTGTCTCAGCAATGGATGCTCTGCAGTGAATGGGTGCCGTCAGAATGAGAGTCTGATAAAAACATCACAAGTAATCCACAGCACTCCAGTCCATCAGTTAACATCTGGAGAAGACAAAAGCTGAAACTAATCCAGCGTTAAGACGTTTTTAACTAAAATACGAGTCCATAATAACGTCTTAACGCTGGATGTGTTTCAGCTTTTGTCTTCTAAAGATGTTAACTGATGGACTGGAGTGCTGTGGATTATTGTGATGTTTTTATCAGCTGTTTGGACTCTCATTCTGACGGCACCCATTCACTGCAGAGCATCCATCTGATGACAGTTGCTGGTTACCACTTTTTACAGTGTCGCCCAGTCTTGCTTTCTTTTTATCTTTCACTTTAGCTTGTTACATTACTGAAGGATGTTGTATGTTTTTAACTCTGTCCGGCAGATGCACGCTATTCCCCTGCGCTCCTCCTGGGTCATGACCTGTGCCTATGCCCCGTCGGGGAACTACGTGGCCTGCGGAGGCCTAGACAACATCTGCTCCACCTACAGCCTTAAAACCCGCGAGGGCAACGTCAGGGTCAACCGAGAACTGGCTGGACACACAGGTAGAGTCACATTTATTTATCTCCTCAGTCATAAAGCAGGGATTCCCAAACTTCATCAGCCGAACCACTTTGACCTAAAATATTTACAGAGATTACAAGTTAACTTTTCAACAATATAACAACACACTCGATGGTTCTCTGATGTCGGATTATTTAGATAAACAAATAAAATATTTAAAGTGTTGTATTTTTTTTGCAATATAATTATTGATGTTACATAATAATAATATATCCACTATCAGGCAAGTGTGGAATAATTATTTATCTATGAAAATTCCGCTTTGCATCACAGGAATAAATTACATTGCAAAATATATTTAAATAGAAAATAGCCATTTTAACTTGTAATAATATTTCTCACTTTTGCTGTTTTAACTGTATTTTTGATCAAATAAATGCAGCCTTGATGAGAAGAAGAGACTTCTTTCAAAAACATTTAGATTTTTAATGATTCCAAACTTTTGACTGCTAATTATAATCATATAATTCTATATTTTATATGTAAATATAATTACGTATTTTTATGATTTATTTAACTAAATGTTATTACCGTAGCTAACTCGCAGACCTCAGTTTGGGAAGCCCTGCTCTAAAGCGATTCTTTCTGTGTGGCATTTCATACAATACATCATTAATCAATGAAATGCATAATTAATGAATTTATGAATGATTCTGTAGGCTATCTGTCTTGCTGTCGTTTTATTGATGACAATCAGATCATCACCAGCTCTGGTGACACCACATGGTGAGTCAATGTTACATACGATAATAATAATAATAATTAAACTAATTATAATGGTCTAGTCTTAGTATGTCAAGGGATAAATGGTATATGCGTTGTTAACTTTATTTGGCATGTGCATATTTTAGCTTAATTTTTCCTTTTTGAAATTCACGTTTGTTGTACGTTGTATTCAGAGCGTTTTGCATTAATTTGATTTAATTGAGCTAATTTTTAAAAACTAGTTTTATTTTTTTGGATTGTATATTTGATCATTTATTTATTTTCTATTTATTTATTTATTTTTATCCTAAGTGTCTTGCATTGCATTGAAGGTATATATTTTATTAGCTCATGCATTCCCGGGGAGTCGAACCCATGACCTTAATGTTTGAGCTACAATGATTTATTGCAATATTAAATGCATCATAGTTGTTATTTCAGGTTGTCTTTGAATTAAAAGCGTTTGGTTTTGATTGAAACCAAATGGAACCTGTGTTCAACTTTGCTCCTGTGTCTCTTTTGTTGCAGTGCATTGTGGGACATTGAGACGGGCCAGCAGACCACCAGTTTCACCGGACACACGGGGGATGTCATGAGTCTGTCGGTCAGTCCCGATTTAAAGACTTTCGTGTCGGGAGCCTGCGATGCTTCTGCTAAACTGTGGGACATCAGAGACGGGATGTGCAGGCAGTCCTTCACTGGCCACGTCTCGGATATAAATGCCGTCTGCGTAAGATGTTTAAAATCATGCTTGCTATTTGTTTAGATCGGGTGGTGCAGAAGCTCCTCTACATGGACGGTTGTATTGAGTTCGGTTGTTTACTCTCGCAGTTCTTTCCGAATGGAAATGCCTTCACCACGGGTTCAGACGACGCCACCTGCAGGCTGTTTGACCTGCGCGCGGATCAGGAGCTCATGATGTATTCTCACGACAACATCATCTGCGGCATCACCTCCGTGGCCTTCTCCAAGAGTGGACGCCTCCTGCTGGCCGGATACGACGACTTCAACTGCAACGTCTGGGACACTTTGAAAGGCGAACGTGCAGGTAAGGGCAAAACATTTTTTCACTGCCCTTCAGTGTGCTGTAAATATAAGAGTATGTGTTTTATAGGGGGTGGGTTTGCATATTTTATCATTTCTTTTTATTCTTCATTTATTTTATTGTTTGCTTTTATTATTATTTATTGTTATTTATTTTATATTGTCTGCTTTTAAGTATTTTATTTATAATTTGATTCTTATTACTTTTTTATTATTTATTTTTTTGTATTTATTTGTATTATTGTTTATTTTGTTGATCTATTTTTAATTAATTTGTTTGCATATTTTTATTTATATTATTTATTTAATTGCATTGTTATTTTAATTTTTTATATATATTTTTTTATAAATTTGTATTTGTTTGCTTATTTGTAATTTTTATTCAATTATCATTTTATTTTATAATTTTGTAAATGTAATTTTTACTGTATTTCAGTTTTTTTTCAATTGTTTGTTTTATTAATTTATTCGCATTTGCTTGCATATTTTTATTTATATTCATTTAATTACTTATTTTATTTTTGATCATTTTTTTTTATATTTCTTTTGCAAGTTTATTTTATTTTTTGCTTATTTGTAATTTTTATTTGATTATTTTATCTTTTATTTTATAATTTTTGTAAATGTTATTTTTACTGTATTTATTTCAGTTTTTTCTTTTTTGATTATTGTTTGTTTTAAGTTATTTGCATTTGCTTGCATATTTTATTATTTATTTATGTGTTTTGTTTTGTCGTCATTTAAATTTTGTTTGTATTTTTATTGTAATTTTGTATTTTTTTGCTTTGCATTATGATAAGCTGTATCGATCTCTCCCTCCCTCTCCCTCTCTCTCTCTCTCTCTCTCTCTCTCTACGAGCATTGTAGTATTACAGTACATGTTAGAACCCCAGTGTTTTAAGTGTTCATAATATACTTTTGGCTCGATTTGTATGCTTCATATTCCTTTTTTGTTTTTCTTTTTCTTTTGAGCCAATAAAACCAGGAGTGTTTTGCCTTGTGTACTTTCACAGTGCCCATATTTTCAAAGAATCATTTTTAATAAACTTTTTTTTTTGGTATTTGTAAAGTAACATGGTGTTAATGCTGCCATACACTGATATTGTAACCAATAAAAAGACTTTTAACCATATCCTAAGATGTGTTAGGTTTGATTGTCTTTTAAACTTGTCGTTATATTTAAATATGGATTTTTGGGCTAGATATAATCTAGGGAACTTATATTACATGCCGTTTTCAACTAAAAACATTTCATCAATTGTAATTGGTTTTTCATAGGCGTTTTCACTTAAAAGTAAACGAACGAGAGAAGTGAAAATAAAGCAACTTTGACTTGAAAATATAATTACATTTTTAAAGTAAATATTATTTATGCCTTAGCATACACTTACATTTTACTATTAATGTACTGCATATGAATGCCAATTTTTGTCTGTTTCATATACCTTTATCTACTACTTCATACAATAATGTTTACAAACACTGTACACACATTTTCAAAACTGTACAAGCATCTATCAAAAATGATTGTTGTTGGGTTTCCATATTATATGGGGACTTTCCATTAGACATAATTTTACTGTACTAACTGTATTTTCATTCCCCTAACCCTACCGCTCACACAAAACTTTGCATGTTTACATTTCCCCCAAAAAAACAAAGCTGTTTTCTCATGGGGCCCAACTAAATGTCCCCACAATGACAATATTTGCATGTGTGTGATTTAGAAGAACAAATCTCAGAAACAATGGTTTTGTCCTGTGTAAATGAAGCAATTAAAAATATATATATATATGTCTTGTCCTAAAAATGTATTTAAAATATCGGGTAGGATGATGTATAGTATGCTTACATATGATGTATAAATCTCAATTTCCAAAAATTGACGCGTATGACTGGTTTTGTGCTCCAGGGTCACATTATAGAAAATAAAGGGGAATCTAAAGCATCAATGAGGAGAAACGGCGATAATTCTCACCACTCCTCCAACGATGATCACACTCATAGACGTGCGAGAGGTGACCGAGGCCAGGTTGTTCACCATAGACATCATGAGTTCTTCCTGTGCCAGAGATTGCTGATTCTGACCTTGAGCTCTGGGGATCTGAGACTGAACCACCGCTGGAGCCGAAGGGGTGGTCGGTGCCGTCAGCTGAGTACAAAACAATGATAAACACAATAAAATTCAATCCCAAAATATGTCAAGTTCACACTAGGGTTGTGACGGTGAGGAAAGTTTCCCACCGGTTAATCGATGTGTGACAACACTGGTAATACCGGTATCATCGCGGGTGTGTTCCCTCTTTTCCTCGCTTTTAAATAGCTTGCAAAATGCGTGCGCATTTTACTTTCACTTTCAAATAGCAGCAATTTGGCGCAATTGTTCGTTTAAATTTCCCCTCTTTTCCTTGCTTTCCTATGCTATTAAATAGCTTAAAAGCACCGTGAGCATTTTACTTTCACTTTCGAATTAGCAGCAATTCTGCGTCAATTGCTTGAATGCAACAACAAAATACAACATCAAACTCACTTTAGCATATATATAAAACATAGAACTTTTATTAACAAAACAAATTAAAATACACCATGCTATAGGGCAGGCTATGCCTAATATAAAATAACAAATAACTTACATAAAGTTTAAATAGGTAGCCTATACAAAACTGGAAATAAGTAAACGTATAATATATAAGCAAATAAATAAGAAACGTAGAATGTTTATTAGCAAAACGAGTAAGAAAGCTTGGAAGGCACGGCATACACAAAGTTTAAATAAAGTAAAAATCAGCAAACACTGTGGAACCAATTAAATACGAAACGAATGTTTAAAAAAAAAACTTCCAAAATCACCTCAGGTAAACAGCAAAACTCAACAGGCTTTTCAAAATCCAAAATATTGGCAAACAGGCGCTTTTGCATCTCGTTTTGAAACTAAATAATCCGCGTTCGTCTTGTCTGTCTCGCCTCGCTCTTCTTGTCTTGTCTGTCTCGCCTCACTCTTCTTGTCTTGTCTGTCTCGCCTCGCTATTCTTGTCTGGTCTGTCTCGCCTCGCTCTTCTTGTCTGGTCTGTCTCGCCTCGCTCTTCTTGTCTGGTCTGTCTGTCTCGCCTCACTCTTCTTGTCTGGTCTGTCTGTCTCGCCTCACTCTTCTTGTCTGGTCTGTCTGTCTCGCCTCAATCCCCGCCTGGCTCGTCTTTTCTTGTCTGTCCCGCTCCGCTCACCTTGTCTTGTCTGCTTGGCCCCGCTCTTTTTGTCTTGTCTGTCTCGCCTCACTCTTCTTTCTTGTCTGTCTCGCCTCGCTCTTCTTGTCTTGTCTGTCTCACCTCGCTCTTCTTGTCTGTCTCGCCTCGCTCTTCTTGTCTTGTCTGTCTCACCTCACCTCACCTCACTCTTCTTGTCTGTCTGTCTCACCTCACTCTTCTTGTCTGTCTCACCCCACTCTTCTTGTCTGTCTCACCCCACTCTTCTTGTCTGTCTCACCTCACTCTTCTTGTCAGTCAGCTCGACTCACTCTCCTCATTGGAGAAATTAAATCTGATCTGTGATGCGACTGTTGTTCGGCACGCTGCATTGAGCAGCCTCGTTCAGTTTTTAATTGTAGTGTCTGTACTTTTACTGAACTAAATGATTTTTATTACTATTAAAAAAAATCTAAACGATGGTGGGGGTCGGTGCCGCGGTGGGCAAGTAACCGGTGTTGCGGCTTAACAACAGTATCACCGTCCGCACCGTCTATCATGGCGAAGCCTAGTTCACACCAGCATCTCCATGTATCCCGGTGGAAACGCAGTTTTCTAATGTACCGGTAGGTTCTGATCCACCAGCATCAAGGCACGTTTGGCGTTGACGGGACCTAGGAAACGGTGGACCAGCGTGGTCCAGCCTAAAGAGAACTGGAACTCGATGTTCTCCTGGAAGTCTGAGCAAAGGGTGGCACAGTTGAGGTCGTAGCTGAGCTCAAACTTCCTGCAGGGAATGAGCATGTGCAGCTGGCTCTGGACAGCAGAGGGCAGCAGAGGCTTCAGACACTCTGGAAGCACAATAAGCAGGTAGTTTAACTAAACACACGCATTTATCACACTCTATACTATTGCAAAACTGTCCATACAGCGATTGGTTTTATGGTTTAGCGTACTGGCACCAATCGAGTATTACAGAGAGCCAGATAACACACTTAAGCAACACTTCACCCATTATCAGACATTGTCTATTAATAGGAGTGTCACCCACTGGTGTTTAAATATCAAACGCAGGTCACGGTGTTCTCACATACCCATCATGTCCTGCTGAGACGACTGAACCGAGGCATTTACGGCATCAGAACAGCGGAAGGCCAGGTTCTTGCCCATGCCCTTCTCGATGTGGCTGAGAAGATGCTGCAGAAGACAAACAGATCAGATCAGGTATTGAATGGGATATTCATTTATGAAGCAAAAAATATTAAATAAAAAATGTATACACACACACTCACACATATTATATTTAATATTTTAGATATAAAACTGTAATATTACATATTTTATAATATTTATTTAATAATATGAAAATATATTGTATTTGAATATATGAAAATTATTTAAAATTTATTATAAAATATAGTTTTTATATGTATGTGTATACATGTATTTTTTAAAATACATAATTGATATATAATATGTAATTAATATATATATATATATATATATATATATGAAAATAATATCAATAAAATACTACATATATACAAATATATTTATATTTGTAAATATTATATATTAAATAATAAATGAAAATAATATAAATAAAATACTACATATATACACACATACATTACATTTTAATATTGTATTAAAAGTATTAAATATTTTATTTAAAAATTTAATTTGAATACATATATTATTTTATGTATTTTGCTAATTATATAATAATCAATATATATATATATATATATATATATATAAATATTTATACACGCATTATATTTTAATA
>NW_015505822.1:539273-550115 GCF_001515645.1 Sinocyclocheilus grahami
CACACACACACACACACACACACACAGACACAGACACAGACACAGAAACAGACACAGACACAGACACACACACAGGCACAGAAACAGACACAGACACAGGCACAGAAACAGACACACAAACAGACACAGACACACAGGCACATAAACAGACACACAGGCACATAAACAGACACACAGACATTCAGACACAGACACAGAAACAGACACACAGACACAGACAGACACAGACACACACACACACACACACACACAGACAGACACAGACAGACAGACAGACACACAGACACAGACACAGACACACACAGACAGACACAGATAGACACACACACAGACAGACAGACACACACACACACACAGACAGACACACACACACAGACACAGACACACACACACACACACACACACAGACAGACACAGACAGACAGACAGACACACAGACACAGACACAGACACACACAGACAGACACAGATAGACACACACACAGACAGACAGACACACACACACACACAGACAGACACACACACACAGACACAGACACACACACACACACACACACACAGACAGACACAGACAGACAGACAGACACACAGACACAGACACAGACACACACAGACAGACACAGATAGACACACACACAGACAGACAGACACACACACACACACAGACAGACACACACACACAGACACAGACACACACACACACACACACACACAGACAGACACAGACAGACAGACAGACACACAGACACAGACACAGACACACACAGACAGACACAGATAGACACACACACAGACAGACAGACACACACACACACACAGACAGACACACACACACAGACACAGACAGACACACAGACACACACAGACATGCATCTTTATTATGCCCTGTAATCTAATTATAACAGTTTATTTCATGCATGTTAAAGAAAACCAGTAGTGCAACCCACCAATAACGTTAGGGCACTACGGCTAACAATTCAACCTCTAGAAATATATTCACGCTCAGTCTGAATAACCCTTTAGGAACTCTTGCAAATTTGGATTTCACAAACCACAAAGCCAGCCATGTACTGTACAGTTTGATAATGCTTGCAGTAGGAATACATTTCTCTTTTTATCACATACAGCATTTTTTTTTCTGGTATATAAATATACAAAAATTACCACAAATATATTCCTAAAATAATTTTTTTAAATACATATATATTTTAATAAATATATAAATAAATATATATTTAGATAATTAATAATAATATTTAATATAAGTTACTAAAATATTTTCAATCCGAATATATTTATATTTTCCAAATAAATAAATAAATTTAATAGAAACATATATCCAACACAGCAAGTTTGCATCATCACAAAAATATTTTAATATAATTAGCAATGTTTCGGTTAATTGTCCTTCCTCAGGCTTTACTCAATTTATTTTAAGAATGGAAATGTTATCTCCTTGCCCCTTAAAGTGCATTTTGAAACATATTTTGGCATTTGAAGGTTTAAACAATATATTTTCAATTTTAAAAAAACTTATAAATTTAGATACAACTATAAAACTATTTGAAAATCTGGAATCTGAGGGTGCAAAAAAATCTAAATACTGAGAAAATCATCTTTAAAGTTGTCCAAATGAAGTTCTTAGCAATGCATATTACTAATCAATAATTAAGTTTTGACATACTTGCAGTAGGAGACGTACAAAATATCTTCATGGAGCATGATCTTTACTTAATATCCTAATGATTTTTGGCATAAAAGAGAAATGTATAATTGTGACCCATACAATGTATTGTTGGCTATTGCTACAAATATCCCCCAGCGACTTAACACTGCTTTTGTGCTGCAGGGTCACACATACATATATATATTAATATATTAAATATAAATATATAAATATATAAAAATGTATATATTTATAATTTATAATAATACAAAACTTTAACTTTTAATACGGGAAACATTTTTTTTAAGAATGTTGGCAACTAAACCGTTTCGGTTCCCACTGATTTTTATTGTATGGACAAAAAAATACAATGGAAGTCAATGGGTACCAAAACTGTTTGGTTATCAACGTTCTTCAAAATATAATTTTTGTGTTCGGCAGAAGAACAAACGTTCTGAAATGGAATGAAATGAGTGTGACAGTTTAATTTCAGTGTGAACTGTTCATTTATACACCCAAATCTGATTCTCATCCGCTAGATGTGATGCTGGCTCGTGAAGCCGTCAGGATCACGCTCTTACCCGTCTCTGGCATGCCCTGCGCCCGCTGCATCCGTGAGTTCAGCACCTCCTTCGCCGACACGAAGAAAATACGATTCGGCGCTTGAGCTCGATCCACAACCCTCAGCTCCTCCACCAGGAAGTTCACACACCTGTCCGTGTGCTGCTTTCGCACCTGAGACCATTAAACAACCGCAAATCAATGACAGATTTACAGATACACTCACTTCACATTGGGAAACTCTGGAGTAGAGGTGACCAATATAGATTTTTATTATTATAATTATTACAATAATTAGTATACTATGTTATTATAATTTAAAAATGCATAAATATGGGAATTCAAAAAATGAATTCCCATATTATTTAGATGGGAACTTTATTATTTATTTTTCACAAGACATTTTTAATCATATTTTGTCAATAATAAGAGAGGCATCTGAAATCAATTTTTTTCCATTTTCTAACTTTTATTTTTTCCCCCAAATTCTACGAATTTTAATTTTCCTGGATTCCGTCTTAATGTCCCATCACAATTATGTTTTAATCAACAAAAAGTAAATCTTTTCAGTTGATTTCATGATCAACCTTTGCAATTTAATATATTTTTTGAAACTTTAACAATTTGAGAAATTTTATTTATTTTTTTGAAACTTTTATTTTTCCCGTAATTCTGCATTTTCGGTTTTATTTTTTCTGGATTCTGTGTTAATTTAGTAGTCGCTTAACTAAATCTGAATTATGAATTGATTTAATAAAATTTCATTAAACTTAATAATTAAACTTTCACAATGAATGACAGAAGCCTTTAAAATCTAATTTTTAGATTCCACTATATAACGCTAAAATATTTCTGTCAAAGTTAAACCAAACTTTTATTTTGACAGGTTGTCATGAAGAGTTTCTGTGTTTTAATAAATTGTATTATTTATTACTATTATTATTATTATTATTAATTGTGTTACTATTATTATTATCTTTGAGAATTACATTCTACTGTGCAACAATAATATATTTCTGTCATTATTTCTTCAAGTTAAACCAAACCTTTATTTTGACAGGTTGTCATGAAGAGTTTCTGCGTTTTAATAAATTGTGTTATTTATTATTAGATCATTTTTATTATTATTATTATTATTATTATTATATGTTGTTATTATTATTATTATTTCTTCAAGGTAAACCAAACCCTTTTTTCGGTGATTTGCATTGAAGACATTCGAATCTCTGCGAGTATCTTAACATAAAGATCTCATATATTTTTTGCTTTAATATTCACAGACATGAGTTCATACTGCAATCTGACTAATTGTACAGCTCTACTTTTCATGTATTCTTCCAAATTTTGTAAAATTCCATCACATTCCGCATTCGACATTAAATTCCATTTTACTGGATTTGTGTTTTCTGGAAATCACAGGGCCCTAACGGAGAAACTTCTGAGATAAATCATGCTTCTGGCCGCCGGACCTTGATGCTTTTCTCCTCCTCGGACCCTTCGGTCTTCAGAAAGGCCTTGTCTTCATCCGTGCCCTCCACGCTCAGGAAGCAGTTAGTGGTGTGGCCGATGCCGCTGGGTAGCACGCGGTCACGCAGCATGGCGTTGATAACCGTGCTCTTGCCATTGCTTGTTCTGTAACAAACAGAGGACGTTTAGAACATTTATTGAAGTGAAACGCTTCTCTGATGCAACTTGCGATCTAACACAAAACCCACCTGCCGAAAAAAGCCACCTTCATGTGTCTGCGAGCTAACACCTCTTTAATGGTGGACAGTTTGCTCGTGTACGCCTCGATCTGATCCAGCTGCCTCCTGTTTGCAATATTCTCCAGCGACTCATTATTACAGGTTTCTGTTGAGACACAAGTAAACAAAACACATGCAAATATCAACACTACTGTAGTTAACCAAACAAACATTACTAACCAATCCTGCACATTTCTAATGGAGGACCTATTGTTACACTGAAATTCACAGAAATCAACTTAAAATTCAGTTTACCTTTTACAAACTCCGAGCCCTCCTGAACGTAAACTAAAAGCTGCTCAAAAACCTCTCCGATCTTCTTTTTGGCCAGAACAAAACGCTTTAACGGAGAAGGATCCGACTGCTCCATTTCCACACCTGCACGGAGAATATTTCAGAAACATCATGAGAATCCGACGAGATCAGGAACAGGGTTTTTAGCGTTAAATTCAACTAAAACATTTTTTTTTTAAATACTTTAAATAAAATAAACATTAAATGAAATAATATATTATTTCAGCTAGTTGCCAAGTCAGCATTTCTCAATAAATATTCTCTAAAAAAGCCAAAATAAAATACTGAAATAAAAAAAAACTATATAGACATATTTACAAAATAAAAAAACTAATAAAAATTATAAAAGTACTAAAACTTAAATTATAGAAAAAACTACAATTATACTAAAACTTAAGTTAAAAAATATAAATTTCAATATATTTATAAAAGCTATAATAGTACATTAATGATACTAAAATGCATCCTTAAAAGAGATAAGTTCAGGGGACATTATTATGGATTATCATTATTTATTTATAAATTATATTTGCTCACTCTTATCTTCAGGACCTTCACATCAGAGCCAAAAATTGCAAATAAAACAATTTAGAATTTTTTTTTTTGAGGTTAATAAATCTGGAGACTCCTCTCATTAACAAAAGAAGTGTCATAGCAATACTAAATTATTTTATTATTATTATTTATTAAAAACGTTAAAATACGTGCAGTTATACTACCAGTGTATTCTTTAAAGTACCACGTAAATACCATGGTATATAAATATGGTAAACATTCAGTACCGTGTTTTTTCCATGACGTCACACAGTAAATAAAAATACAATATATCATACAAAAGTGAAAGTAACCCATGATGATTATTCATGCTAAAAAACGTCTCAAAAGCAAAATCTGGTGACTTCCTGAGAAACAATTCAATCTAAACACGGTGTTTACATAAGCGTATCAATGCACGCGTGTAAAGTATGGAGTACGAAACCTGCAAAAACAGTAAATAAATAAATACACAAAAAAATACGAAATACATTTGAGAAACTCTTCCCTATTGAAACGAATACTTATTTAAGTTAACATGAATTTTCTCTCTGGTATTTCTAAAACTACAGCTGTAAGTTAATAATCGAGATATCAGTAAAGGTGACATGAGCGTTTAGCTTTAGCGCAGGAGACACATGATATCTAATCATTAATATCTGATTTCGTTTTCTACATATCATATTATCGCATAATCACTCTAGATGCAGTAAAACACATGCATCACAGATCTTACCCGATCACAGGACTGTTAAATCCTCTCCTGTCATGACAAACAGATGCTAAACTCACTGCCGACACCGAACCCGCAACGATTTCAAAATAAAAGTCCCAGACGAGCGTGCTGCTAAGTTCAAAATAAAAGTCACGGCACAGCCGAAAACTCGCTGTTCCTCCAAAAATAAAATTATAATCTTGTGTGCTGTGATTTATTTCTGCCAAACACAAAAGTTATGTGAAATTCTTGCACTTTTCACCTACACTCAATTACGCGTGCTCTGTTTTTTAGGATGATGAAAAGGTTAAAAGTGACAATTTTAGGCTGGTCTGCCTCAGCGGGCAAACAGCGCTTGTCAATGTCAAAATAATTTAGACGGCCAATCAAATCAAAGTAGGCGGGGTTTACCATTAACAAGCAGAGCGCGGTTAAAGAGTGTGAGGTAAGATGAAAATAGCTAAACATTTAATATTTGACAACAGTTTTATGACAGAAATGTTACATGACTGACACTCCACTTTTTCCTCAAACATGACCGTTCAGAATTCAAAATATGGAGTAATTTACGATTCACATAACTGAATATGACCAGAGACATGAAACGTTTTGAATTTTCGTCATGTTAGGCATACAAATAAGAGTATACAAATGCATATTTTAAAATATTATTTACAAATAGATTAAAAGTGATTACTTAAATACTAGCATTAGACCTAGCATCTCATTGTTCGTTGTATTTCTTTATACTTTATAAAAACGTTAACTCCAATGTTCAAACGATCATTACGACATAACTGTCATTCTCCAACAACTAGGCTATATTTTAAGTTTTCATTTCTCTTTGGAGTGTTACAAGCTGTTCGTGAATAGATAAGATCCCTAAAGTTGCAAAGACTAAAGTCTCAAAACCAAAGAGATATTCTTTATAAAAGTTAAGAGTCAGCCACGCCCTCCTAAAACGGCTCGTTCTAACACGCCCCCACATATCTACCTCACTATGTGGAAATATTAGCATAACGCCGCCCAAATGTTCACGCAAAGAAAGAAGGCGTAACTTTATTGTTGCTGCCACCGCCGCCGCCTTGTTGTGAAGACGCTGTGTGTTTCGTTGCGAAAGCAAAAATACTTACTTTGGTTTCTGCGAAAACGCGGACGGATCGATTCATAAAAACATAATTTACTCTCTAGTGTGGAATGCCACGGAATTCGTCAATTTTGGACGAATAAATCAAAAGTAGGTCTGCCACTTAATTCGAATCGCGATATGAACTAGTGTCTGTGAATATTAAAATGCAAAAAGACGGTTTAAATATGAATCCTGCATGTCCCGCTTGCCTCTGTATGTATGAATGGCAGAAACGCGGTTTTGTTTACTACACAAATACTGAAGCACGCGTGACGCTCGCGGTGATTTCCGGCCTCTGCGTTTCACTATATGACGACATGAACACAAAAACGTAGTCTCTTTCTTTAAAACACATTACAAATCTTACTGACCCCAAACTTTTAAACGGCAGTGTAGTAATGAAACTAACATTTATTTCTTACTCGTTTTACATTTGCATTTAATCATGTAGCAAATGCTTTTATCCAAAGTGACTCACAAAACATTTATCAACATAGTAAGGTTTCAATTATTTCAAATCACAGCTGAAATCATCTACTGTTGGTTTTCTTTTAAATGTCTTAGTTAATGGAATCCATAAATCCATCTTTTAAAACTATGACAAGGTTTAGCACTTAGATCGACGTGTTTTTCCTTTTCAATTTGTCTTTCAAGTATACTGTTTGAGTCACCTCTACATTTGATCAGCTTGAAGGACTGGGTTGCTCTTTATGG
The DNA here is from genome assembly GCF_001515645.1 of Sinocyclocheilus grahami. NCBI lineage: Eukaryota > Metazoa > Chordata > Actinopteri > Cypriniformes > Cyprinidae > Sinocyclocheilus > Sinocyclocheilus grahami. The sequence continues at coordinate 546,632 of NW_015505822.1, forward strand.
TCCATTTAAAAATGCTGGCCTGAGTTTGTGGATACAATATTGATGCAAACCTGCAGAAAAAATCTGACTATAAAGTGCGAGTTTCTCTTCACCTCTATGTTCTTGACCAAATCACTGAACCTCATATTGCACCAGGACGAGTGTTGTGGTGTACTGTAAAAAAATCACTTCTGATCAGGTTAAAAAAAAGATTAATAACTACTCATGAAGACAAAAAATTGAATAAAAAGCTTCTTAACACAGATTCAGAATTATATATTAACAAAGAAAAACAGGCAGCCTATATTGTCTATCGGCAATAGTATAGTGATGTCTTCCGTCAACGTGCTGAATTTGTTTGACAAATTTGAATCCGATGCTAATTATGCATGGGCATATCTTTCAAATTTGCTGAACAACCGTAAAAGCAACCACACTTTAAGGCAATTTCTTCTCTTCGTCCCACATATCAATCTGAATCCAGCATCCTTGTGTGTTTTTCCATAAACAGACCAGAATTTCTGGTTATGCTCGTGTTTAAGTAAAAACAAAGGGCAGAATCAAATTCGTATCAGCTGAGTCTTTATTTGTGCAATTCAAGAGAACCATAAACAACAATACTCCTTCAGCTGAACATCACAACAGGTGCAGAGTAGAATTAAATGAGATAAAATAGAAATAGAATAGCAAATCTGAATAACTGCTCTTTTGATCATTATAAGGCTGCAGTTTACTAAAAGTTTGCATGTATAAAACATGTGCATTTAAATTAAGTGAATTTATCAATCCTAACTACTGTAGTATCAGCACACTAATACAACAAATGCATTATCACACACAAAGAGTGCAATTATTGCACATGATGCTGTTTACAGAATTATTCTTAGTAAAGCACCTGCAAGAAAAATAAATAGAGGATGCATATAAACATGCATATCAACAAAATATACAGAGAATTTAATAGAAGGCGCAAATGATCAGATTTAAAACCATTGCTGAATGTCAAGTAAGTCATGGATATATCAATATAATACAATTTTATTTAAATGTGTATATATGAACAATATCACACTCGTAGCTGATATAGAGCGATAATACTACACTCTTAAAAATAAAAGTGCTTCACGTTAACTCCAATGTTCAAAGGATCATTACGACATAACTGTCATTCTCCAACAACTAGGCTATATTTTAAGTTTTCATTTCTCTTTGGAGTGTTACAAGCTGTTCGTGAATAGATAAGATCCCTAAAGTTGCAAAGACTAAAGTCTCAAAACCAAAGAGATATTCTTTATAAAAGTTAAGAGTCAGCCACGCCCTCCTAAAACGGCTCGGTCTAACACGCCCCCCCATATCTACCTCACTATGTGGAAATATTAGCATAATGCCGCCCAAATGTGCACGCAAAGAAAGAAGGCGTGGTTTCAGTAACCGCAGTTAGTGTTGAAGCAGCATGTCAGGGAGACGCTGTGTGTTTCTAGACGAAAGAGGCGTAACTTTATTGTTGCTGCCACCGCCGCCGCCTTGTTGTGAAGACGCTGTGTTTCGTTGCGAAAGCAAAAATACTTACTTTGGTTTCTGCGAAAACGCGGACGGATCGATTCATAAAAACATAATTTACTCTCTAGTGTGGAATGCCATGGAATTCGTCAATTTTGGATGAATAAATCAAAAGTAGGTCTGCCACTTAATTCGAATCGCGATATGAACTAGTGTCTGTGAATATTAAAATGCAAAAAGACGGTTTAAATATGAATCCTGCATGTCCCGCTTGCCTCTGTATGTATGAATGGCAGAAACGCGGTTTTGTTTACTACACAAATACTGAAGCACGCGTGACGCTCGCGGTGATTTCCGGCCTCTGCGTTTCACTATATGACGACATGAACACAAAAACGTAGTCTCTTTCTTTAAAACACATTACAAATCTTACTGACCCCAAACTTTTAAACGGCAGTGTAGTAATGAAACTAACATTTATTTCTTACTCGTTTTACATTTGCATTTAATCATGTAGCAAATGCTTTTATCCAAAGTGACTCACAAAACATTTATCAACATAGTAAGGTTTCAATTATTTCAAATCACAGCTGAAATCATCTACTGTTGGTTTTCTTTTAAATGTCTTAGTTAATGGAATCCATAAATCCATCTTTTAAAACTATGACAAGGTTTAGCACTTAGATCGACGTGTTTTTCCTTTTCAATTTGTCTTTCAAGTATACTGTTTGAGTCACCTCTACATTTGATCAGCTTGAAGGACTGGGTTGCTCTTTATGGTCCATTTAAAAATGCTGGCCTGAGTTTGTGGATACAATATTGATGCAAACCTGCAGAAAAAATCTGACTATAAAGTGCGAGTTTCTCTTCACCTCTATGTTCTTGACCAAATCACTGAACCTCATATTGCACCAGGACGAGTGTTGTGGTGTACTGTAAAAAAATCACTTCTGATCAGGTTAAAAAAAAGATTAATAACTACTCATGAAGACAAAAAATTGAATAAAAAGCTTCTTAACACAGATTCAGAATTATATATTAACAAAGAAAAACAGGCAGCCTATATTGTCTATCGGCAATAGTATAGTGATGTCTTCCGTCAACGTGCTGAATTTGTTTGACAAATTTGAATCCGATGCTAATTATGCATGGGCATATCTTTCAAATTTGCTGAACAACCGTAAAAGCAACCACACTTTAAGGCAATTTCTTCTCTTCGTCCCACATATCAATCTGAATCCAGCATCCTTGTGTGTTTTTCCATAAACAGACCAGAATTTCTGGTTATGCTCGTGTTTAAGTAAAAACAAAGGGCAGAATCAAATTCGTATCAGCTGAGTCTTTATTTGTGCAATTCAAGAGAACCATAAACAACAATACTCCTTCAGCTGAACATCACAACAGGTGCAGAGTAGAATTAAATGAGATAAAATAGAAATAGAATAGCAAATCTGAATAACTGCTCTTTTGATCATTATAAGGCTGCAGTTTACTAAAAGTTTGCATGTATAAAACATGTGCATTTAAATTAAGTGAATTTATCAATCCTAACTACTGTAGTATCAGCACACTAATACAACAAATGCATTATCACACACAAAGAGTGCAATTATTGCACATGATGCTGTTTACAGAATTATTCTTAGTAAAGCACCTGCAAGAAAAATAAATAGAGGATGCATATAAACATGCATATCAACAAAATATACAGAGAATTTAATAGAAGGCGCAAATGATCAGATTTAAAACCATTGCTGAATGTCAAGTAAGTCATGGATATATCAATATAATACAATTTTATTTAAATGTGTATATATGAACAATATCACACTCGTAGCTGATATAGAGCGATAATACTACACTCTTAAAAATAAAAGTGCTTCACGATGCCATAGAAGAACCTTTTTGTCTAAATGGTTCCATAAAGAACCTTCAACATCTGAAGAACCTTTCTGTTTCACAAAAGCTTCTTTGTGGCGAAAGAAGGTTCTTCAGATTATAAAAA